>NC_058403.1:200012127-200031388 GCF_002201575.2 Neomonachus schauinslandi | reverse complement strand
GAGAAATTTCCAAATTCAGGTCCTGCCCTCTGGAACACCTGGGTTCTTCCCAGCACCTGGGTCAGATCTAATCACCACCTGGTGCTTGCATCTGGATTCTCTGTGGGCCTCCTGAGCAGGGCGCCACCTGGTGGTGGGTGCTCTACGGGGTGGGCGCTCTTTCTCTCCAACCCTTTGCTTTCGCTTTTGCACAGCTGGTGTCAGTGGAGGTGGGGGCTAAAGAGGCTGGGGCTAGGGGGTGGAGATTTACCCTCTGCAGCCTCAGACCTCCCTGGCAAGCCACTGCCTTGGGCGCATTTGCTGGCTTGCCGTGATGGAGGGCTTGGTTGGGGGCGCTGGAGCCAGATGCTAACATTCAAGCTCCAGCTTCACCTCCGTGGGACCTAAGACGCATTGCTACAAGTCACTAGGCCTCAGTTTCTCACCTGCAGAGGAGAGATCAAAGGACCTACCTCCCTGGGTTCTTTGCAAAGAAAAAAAATGAGATGATGCATTATCTTTTTTTTTTTTTTTTTAAGATTTATTTGAGAGAGAGAGAATGAGAGAGAGAGAGAGCACATGAGAGGGGGGAGGGTCAGAGGGAGAAGCAGACTCCCCGCCGAGCAGGGAGCCCGATGCGGGACTTGATCCCGGGACTCCAGGATCATGACCTGAGCCGAAGGCAGTCGCTTAACCGACTGAGCCACCCAGGCGCCCGAGGTGATGCATTATCTGAGTTTGGGTTCCCCCAAAGCAGATCCTGAGAGATTGAGATGTAAGTAGTTTATTTGGGATGGAATCTCAGGACATAGCACTTGAAGAGAGAGGGGAGGAACAGAGCGGGGGCGGCATATCCCACGTGTGTGCTGTCACTGGGCCGCCGGGCACTCTCTCCTTCTCCGCACTACCCAGCCTGAGGGGTGAGGGAGCTGGGGTTTGTCTACACGGATTCCCAGCAGTCCCTGATCGAAGCTACTCCTGGGGTGCCTGAATGCCTCAGCTCTTCTGGCTTATTCAGAGCTTGGACCCAGTGGGCTCCAGCAGCCAGAGAGCGTCCTAGGATAGATTCAGAAATGACCGCGTTTGGAAGTTTGGGTCAACACGCGTGGGGAGGCGGTATGGGTGGGGGACCACCAAAATCGTCTGTATGCATATTTTTAGGTTCGCAGAACAGAGTATGGCACTAGTCACATCTCAATAAACAGTCACTATGAATAATAGGACACATCGGGGTCCAATCCAGGCCCCCCTTCTCCACCCAAAGTGTGACATGGCTGATCAACTAGAAGGGGCTACAGATACACTGTGTGCTGTGGGGGGTGCTAGAAGCCAGTGGCCCCACAAGCAGGAGTTTGGTGTCCCCCATTTTTTTTAAAGATTTTTATTTTTTTAATTTTTTATTTATTTTTTATTTTTTAAAAAAGATTTTATTTATTTATTTGAGAGAGAGAGAATGAGAGAGAGCACATGAGAAGGGGGAGGGTCAGAGGGAGAAGCAGACTCCCTGCCGAGCAGGGAGCCCGATGCGGGACTCGATCCCGGGACTCCGGGATCATGACCTGAGCCGAAGGCAGTCGCTTAACCGACTGAGCCACCCAGGCGCCCCAAGGTGTCCCCCATTTTATAGACAAGGAAACTGAGGCTCCCAGAGTGTGAGAACCATACCTAAGGTGATGTCAGGTAACACCAGCGCTGGTCTCCTGGGCGCTGGTCTCCTGGGAGCAGGTGCTGCTGTTCCTGCCTGTGTCAGGATTCTAGGGACTTTTCATCCTGTGCCTGAGCTAAGATGCCTTCTCTTGGAGCCCGACCATGACGGTGCAGAAATTTGTTTCCATCCGTGAAATGTCAAGGCTGAATCTTTTATGTTCTGCCCTGGGTCTGCTCCCGATAAGGAGCTCCATCCAAGCCCCACAGCTGCCTCCAGCCCCCGAGACTCTTCGGGAGTCTTGGAATAATAGCAAAAGGAGTAATTCTCCGTGGCAGGGGAGAGTGAGGGAATAGTTGTATCTTTCTTTTCCTGCACGATTCGGACCCAAGAGAAAAGAAGAGGGAATTGGTGGCAATAGAAGTTGTGACCCACTCTCGCTCACTCCCGGGCGTGCCTACGAGGATCGTGGAGCTGCCCACCACAGGGTCTGCTCCACCAGGAGCCAGAAACCCAGGGGCTCATTCCTGCAAGAGGGGCAGGAATGGAGGGTCTGCTCAGCTCTTCTCCCTGAATGCCACAGCCCCAGGTCAGAAGAAGAGGAGCCCCAGCTATAGGCGAGGGGGCGGGGAGCAGCCCGGGGCAGGGCCGGTGGGTGGGGCTGCCCCCAGGGAGCGGGGTTCTTCATTACTCTACTGGGTGGAGGACAGCTCTCATCTTTTATGGCCCATGTTCAGTTCTCAGTTGGAGCCAGATAAGCCTTTCCTTGATTATCATTATTTTTAAAATATTTTTTATTGTGGCAAAGTATATATAACATAAAATTTGCCATTTTAACCACTTTTCCATGGCATTAATTACATTTACAATATTTTGAAACCATCGCCACTCTGTTTCCAAAACTTTTTCATCACCCCAAACAAAAACCCTGTACCCATTCATCAATAACTCTCATTGTCCCCTTCCTCCAGCCTCTTGTAACCTCTATGCTCCTTTCTGTCTCTATGACTTCAACTACTCAAAGTACCTCATGTAAGTGGAATCAGACACTGTTTGTCTTTTTGTGACTGGCTGATTTCACTCACCATAAAGTCTTCAAGGTTCATCCATGTTATAGCAGGTGTCAGAATTTCTCTCCTTTTTTTTTTTTTTAAAGATTTATTTATTTATCTGAGAGAGAGAGAGCGGGGAGGCGCAGAGGGGGAGAGAGAGAGAAAATTTAGCAGACTCTGCTCTGAGTGTGGCGGCTGACGCTGGGTTTGATCTCACCAGCCTGAGATCACGACCTGAGCCGAAACCAAGAGTCGCATGCTTACCCGACTGAGCCACCCAGGGGCCCCAGAATTTCTCTCCTTTTTAAGGCTGAATAATATTCCCTTGTATGTTTATACCACATTTTGTTTATCCATTCATCATGATGGCAGTAAGCTTTCCTTGACATCTACACCTAGTGATGCACTTTGGAAAGAGAGAGAGACAAAGAAGGCACTCAGCTCCCGTAGGACGGCTTGCTCAGACCCCTGAGGCCACCGCTGTCACTGACACCCTTTGGTGATTCTTCGAGAACCGCAAATAGTGAGAGTAACATACACATGTTCCCACCAATTACCCACAAGCATGGAGTTAACGTTTGGTCCTCGGAGGTGACGAGGACAGTCTGTGTGTCCCATGACAGCATGGCCCAGGCCTGCCGGATCTCCACTCTGCGCCCAGGCTCACTGTGGCCTACTGAGCGTATGCTGATACTCAGTAAGTACTTTCTAATTATGGACCGAGAGAATGGTTCACCAACTTGGAGTCACGCTACAACCATACTGTTTTTGGAGCGCCTACATGTGCTTGGTGCGTAAACTCTTTTAAAATCTTTACAACAAGGAGCGCCTGGGTGGCTCAGTCAGTTAAGCGTCTGCCTTCTGCTCGGGTTGTGATCCTGGGGTCCCGGGATAGAGCCCCGCATTGGGCTTCCCTGCTCAGTGGGGAGCCTGCTTCTTCCTCTCCCTCTGCCGCTCCCCCTGCTTGTGCTCTCTCTCTCTCTTTCTCTCAAACAAATAAATAAAATCTTTTTTTTTTTTAAGATTTTATTTATTTATTTGAGGGAGAGAGAGAGCACAAGAGCGGGGAGCGGGAGAGGGAGAAGCAGACTCCCTGCTGAGCAGGGAGCCCGATGCGGGACTCGATCCCAGGACTCCAGGATCATGACCTGAGCCGAAGGCAGTTGCTTAACCAACTGAGCCACCCAGGCGCCCACAAATAAATAGAATCTTAAAAAATAAAATAAAATCTTTACAACAATAGCTAGGAGGAGGTACTGTTATGCTTCCCATTTTGCAGACGAGGAAACTGAGGCCTAGCAATGGCAGGGCCAGTATCTGAACGTGGCTCGCTGCCCACCCCCTCTGCCCCGCTGACAGACCCCATTTCTCATTCCGTTCTCTAGGAATCACTCCTCGAGCTCAAATGTCGAATGTTGCCGGGTCTTTGGCTTCCCTCTGAGTGCAGTCGGCAGGATGAAGTGAGTCTAGAGGGATTTTGCCATCTCATCTGCCTAAAGAAGTATGATTGGGGGGGGGGGGGCTCCTGAATGAGGTAGATGTGAGTTACAATGAACCTGGGCTCCCGTGGAGCCCCGTCACCATTCTGGTCTTGGATCTATGTTTAGAAGGGCTTGGGGAGCTGCATGAGATGGGGCTGGGACATTCCTGCAGGAGCCCCTGTCTGTCTGCTGCCTTCTCCACAGGAGAAAGACTCGCAGGGCCAGAAGAGAACCTGGAGCCCCCTCCCCACACCGAAGAAGCAGGAACCTTGCACGCACTTCTCTCCACGCGGTGGCTCCCTCTGAGCCTGCAGGTGCCAGAACTCCCCGTTTCGGCTGGGTTGTCAAGGGGGAGGCAGCAATCCCTGAGATACCCCTCCCTCCACATCCCTAACGCCCCCAGAGTGAGCCAGACTCCAGGCAGTGGGAGAGAGGGTGCTTCCAAAAGGTCAGGGATGGGTGCTCTGGCTTATTTTCAAACATCAGCAGTCATACATCCCACTCACTGAGCCCACGTCCATGCCACGGAGCACCCGTGGGCTCTTCGGAAGGAATCCATCCCAGCTCTCCTGCTGCATTGTCGGTATTACCTTCCCCCTTTTACAGATGAGGAGACTAAACTCACGGGGTGAAATGCTGAGCTCAAATGCAGACTCAGGTAAATCCCTGCTCCTCTGCCTCCTTGGGAGGTGCCTCAGCGCCCCCCGCCCCAACCCAGGGTGGAAGGCATGCCCGTGTCTGCCCCCAAGGGCTCTAATCCAGGGGAGGCTTCAGGAGCAACCAGGCCAGGGCAGTTGCTGTTTCTTTGCAGGTGCCTACCTGGAGGCGTGCCCAGTAGGAATGCCAGCTCTCAAGGAGGCATGGGGCTCTTAAAAAGAAAACAGCCCGGGGGCGCCCGGCTGGCTCAGTCAGAAGAACATGCGACTCTTGATCTCAAGGTCGTGAGTTCGAGCCCCACGTTGAGTGTAGGGATTTCTTAAAAATAATAAATAAATAAAACTTAAAAAAAACAAAAATAGAATTCAAGAGCCCAAATGCCTATAGGCTTAAAAACAAAACAAAACAAAACCCTGAAGGTCACAGGGGCCTCTCGGAGTCTGGGCTGGAATGGGCCTGGAAGGAAACCACAGGAGTACAAAATTCTTGCTTGCAATTCAATTCAACAGAGTGTTCTGGAGAGCTTGCTGTGGGCACATCTCTAGGACCCCAAGATGGCAAAAATCTGGGATTCTTACTACACCTGGGGAGGTTACATCCTGTTGCCCCATGGTGGGTTTTTTTTTTTTTTTTAACAATTTTATTTATTTTTTGACAGAGAGAGAGACAGCGAGAGAGGGAACACAAGCAGGGGGAGTGGGAGAGGGAGAAGCAGGCTTCCCGCTGAGCAAGGAACCCAATGTGGGGCTCAATGTGGGGCTCGATCCCAGGACCCTGGGATCATGACCTGAGCCGAAGGCAGACGCTTAACGACTGAGCCACCCGGGTGCCCCGCCCCATAGTGGGTTTTGGAGCCACACACTTGGCCTTGATCCTGGTTCCGCTTCTCACCAGTGAAGTAGCCTTGAGCAAGGGACGTAAACTCTTGGAGACTCTCCTTCCTCCTTGTCTTGGGGCGGGAGGTGAGGCTGGGTGCCACTGGAGAGGGAGAGGACACATGTCCTGAGTCCTCAGCCCATGGCAGTTACTGTTAGCCTTAATCTTAATTATTTGGCAGAGCAGTTAAAAAAAGTAGGCTTGCCAGGGGTGTCTGGGCGGCTCAGTCAGTTAAGCATCTGCCTTTGGCTCAGGTCATTATCCCGGGGTTTTGGGATTGAGCCCCGCATCAGGCTCCCTGCTCAGTGGGGAGTCTGCTTCTCCCTCTCCCTCTGCACCCACCCCCCTGCTCATGCTCTCTCTCTCAAATAATTAATAAAATCTTTAAAATAATGTAGGTTTGCCGATAAAATACAGGGTGCCCTGTTAAATTTGAATTTTAGGTAAACAACAAATAATTATTTCAGTACAGGTATATACCAAATATTGAGTGAGACATACTTATGCCAAAAAATTACTTGCTGTTTATCTGAAATTCAAATTTAACAGGGCACCCTGTATTTTTATTTGCTAATTCTGGCAACCCTAGGGCTTCGGCAAGTTACTTTAACCACTCTGTGCCTTGGTTCCCTTATCTGCAAATCCAGGGAACGCTAGGAACTCCCTCATAGGGTTCTCCTGCGGCTAGCTGGGAGATTTCTGTAGTTAGCACGGAGCCTGGCTGGCTGGCTTTAGCAGGTGCTACGCAGTGAGGGGGGAAGGGTGTAAGGGAGGGGTTGGCCCCGCCTCAGAGTCCCCCCAACCACTCAAGTTCTGGAACCAAGCAAGTCCTCCTTCAGCGGGAAGGAAGCATGTATAGCTGGTCAGGGTGCTCGCCCTCTTGTCTGCCTGCTGCCTCCCCTGCCCCACAATGTGCCCCTGCCTTGTTCTTACCTCTATAGCCCCGCCACCTTCCTGCCTGGGCCTCTGCCTCTTCCTGCCCCAGACCCCAGACTCTGGGCCCCCTGGCTTGCTAGGAATGTGCCTCCCCTCTGGGTCCTCTGTCCCAACCTCCAGCCCAGATTGCATCCATCTTTCATTCTCTACCGGACACCACTTCCCACTGCGGAGGGTGTGTGCCCACCCTGTGCCAGGCAGGCCCTATGCCACGTCTGCTGCGGCCCCATAGGATCCTCTGATGCTGGGTCAGTGCATCCGTGCAAAGGGGCCCTCACTGGAGTGGCCAGAACCCAGTGGTGTTCCCAGTGATGGGGAAGAGAGACACCTCCCGGGTCACAGACACTGGGGAAAGAGGATGGTGTCAGTGACCAAGACAGCGCTTCCCCTGTTTCAGGTCTGAGCTAAAGAGGCACATTTTCATGAGAAGTTTATAGGTAGCAATGTCTCCCAGAGGTCCTTCCCGGTGCTTTTTCTCACCATATCACTTAATCATTTACCCAGAGGGTCAGAAGGGAAGATTTTGAGGTTTGTTTCTTTGGGGTTGAACTTCTTAATTCTTTGTAACACTCCAGTTGGCTTCCGGATGTTTCCCATCATCCCAGCTTCCCGAGCCTCACATTTTAGATTTGATGTTTTTCTTCGGGGCAATCCAGGTTCCCTACATTTTATATATCAGATCAAATTCCCATTGGAGGACCATGAAACTCCCAGCGGGTGAATTTGGACAGCCAATACTGCAGAGATACTCCGAACTTGATGGCCATAGCATCAACCAGGGCTGTGCATGGTTCTCTATCTTGGGAAAATCTCAGAGCCTTGGGTTGGATTCAAAAATGAGGGGAAGGCAAACCAATTTCTAAAAAGTGGATAAGAATCTTCACAAAGGGGGCACCTGGGTGGCTCAGTCAGTTAAGCGACTGCCTTGGGCTCAGGTCATGATCCTGGAGTTCCGGGATCGAGTCCCGCATCGGGTTCCCTGCTCAGCGGGGAGTCTGCTTCTCCCCCATGATGGCCCCCCCCATCATGCTCTCTCTCTCTCAAATAAATAAATAAAATCTTAAAAAAAAAAAAAAGAATCTTCACAAAGGAAGATATATGAATGGCCAATAATCACACGAAAAACTCAATCTCATTGGTCATCCAAGAAACGCAAATTAAAACTACAATGAGAAAGTGCTACACATGCATTAGAAGAGCTCAAATTAAGACCGGCAACATGAAATGTTGAGGATGTTGGAGCAATCCAAACTCATATATTGCTGATGGGAGTGTAAAATGATACAAAAACTTTGGAAAAAATGGAATTCTTATAATGACAAGCATAAACCTATGTCTACCCTATGACTTCCAATTTTACTTCTAGGTATAACCTGAGAAAAATGAAAACATAGGTCCACACCTGTAAAATTTCATGACAGCTTTAATAAAGTCACTCAAAACTGGAAACAGCCCAGGTGTCCATCAGCTGGATGATGGATGTACTGTGGTCCAGCTATGGAATGGAATCCCGCTCAGCAATAAAAAGAAACAAACCAGCGAAAAGCGCAGCAACGTAGTTGAATCTCGCGGATGTGCTGAGCAAAAGTAGACATACACAGAAGAGGCCATAGTATCATCACACTTATATGAAGTAAATTGATTAAATTATAAAAAATAAAAGAGAGGGGAAGAGAACATATTTAAAAAAAATTTTTTTAAAGATTTATTTATTTATTGGAGAGAGAGAGCACAAGAGAGAGCAGGGGGAAGAGCAGAGGGAGAGGGACAAGCAGGCTCTGTTCTGAGTGCAGAGCCTGACTCGGGGCCTGATCCCACGACCCCGAGCCGAAATCAAGAGTCAGACATTTAACCGACTGAGCTGCCCAGGAGCCCCTAGAACACATTTTAAAATCTCCTCCCTTCAAGTCGGATGCCCGGCGTGGCTCGCCCTATTCTGATGGCGAAGCCTCATGTTACAGTCTCTGTAGATATTCTTGTCAATCCTGTTTTACAGATGAGACAACTGGGGTTCAGAAGGATTAACTAACCTCCCAGAGTCATCAGCGGAGTGTTGGTCCAGTCCCGACCCACATCTGTCTGGCTGTCGTTGAATAGAGCATGGGTCCGCAGACTGCAGCAAAGGACCCATGGGCTTGTTTTTGTACAACCTGTGAGCTGAGAATAATTTTTGCATTTTGAATGGGTGAAAAAAATAATAAAAAGAATTCATGGGGCGGCTGGGTGGCTCAGTTGTTAAGCATCTGCCTTCGGCTCAGGTCATGATCCCAGGGTCCTGGGATCGAGCCCCGCATCGGGCTCCCTGCTCAGCGGGAAGTCTGCTTCTCCCTCTCCCACTCCCTCTGCTTGTGTTCCCTCTCTCACTGTCTCTCTCTGTCAGATAAATAAAAATAAAATCTTAAAAAAAGAAGAAAAATAGTTCGTGACGTGAAATTTATATGAAATTAACATTTCCCTGTCCCTCCATAAAGGTTTCCTAGAACAGAGCCACACTCATCCGTTTACATGGGATTTATGGCTGCTTTTGAGTTACAACGGTGAGCTGAGTAGTGAGAGACTGTATGGTCCACAAAGCTGAGAATATGCACTGCTTGGCCCTTTCCAGAAAAAGGTTGCCAAACCCTGCGGTAGAACATAAGCATTTTGCCCAGAGCCCATCAGGACTCTGTAGGGAGACAGAATTACCCGGGACGATCTCTAGGGGGAGCTGTCTACCTTCTTCCAGCTGAGTGTGGACTGTGCTCCCAGATTCGACTTCCCCTGGTGATAGCCCCCCTGTATGTAATACTAAGGCTAATGCTAATACTAGCACTAAATCTAGGACTCCCTTTATACGGCAGGTGCTGGGGAGTCAGGACTTGAACGCAGAGGCAGAGGCAGGGACGTCAGACTTCACCAGACAGCGCCAGCATGACAGAACCAGCGCCACCTCCCTTGGCACAAGTAGGCAGGACGCCCAGAGGCAAGGCCAACCAGCTAGACCGCACTTGAGACTGGCAAAGGCCCGGAGGTCAGCACACAAGTGGAACAGGAAGTTGGGGGTTCAACAAGCTGAGCTTCATCCCCCTGCCCCAGCCCGCCATTGCTGGGATGGGACTCAGGGGCAAGGTGAGGGGTGCAGTGAATCCTGTGGGTGCTCCTCCCGGGTTCCCTTGACGCACTTGTGCATCTGTCCCCCAGCTGTTGGGAGGGTGGGCTGCTAACATCTCTGGGCTGCCTCCTTCTCCGGAGAACGGGGCCCAGCTGAGTGGGGGCTGCCAGGGAGGCTGCGTAGCCCCTGCACCCAGACCTTGGCCAGTGGTTGTCGGAAGTGGGAATACAAAAGACCAGGATGGTGCCTTAAGGTGGGGCACCACGGTGGTACAATTCCTGTCCCATGGCATCAGGCCACAGCTGACCCCAGCTTGAGACCACATCTTCACTTTGCTCCTTCCCCTGCCCCGTCCTGCTTCCCTCATTCCCCTCCTCCAGAGAGCACCCCACAATAAATCCCACATGTGAGTCTCTCCACCTCAGGCTCGCCTTCTAGGGAGCCCAATCCTGGACAAGATTCATCAGGATCCAATTATCGTGAGTGGTGCTGAATACATTTTGAAGAACGATGGTTCCTGTCTTTGGTGGATTCGCCTGCCTCTGGCCGGATCTCGGTTCTCTCTCTGGGTCTTCTGTCTTTGGCACCTGCCCCTGCAACAGAGTATCTGTGTGTGGTTTGACTTGGCCATTTGGAGCTGTGACAGCTTTTGGGGCAGCATTCTACAGGAGTAATATCCTTCCTGTTTATTGAATCTCAGAATTCATTTTCGCACCAAAGACATCAAATAAACCCAGACAATACATGGCGGCTCTGTGGTTATGACCCGAGGAGATGAATCACATTGTTCATCCTCGAAAGTTGTGTTCCTTATCAGCCTCATCTGGAACCTCAGACACAAAGCAGACACATTGCTCCAAGAGGGATGGGAAGTTTGGTCTGGCTTTGATGTGTGTCTGGAGATGATAAACTTGGGATGAGAAAGATAGAAGACCCCCCTCCCCCAACACACACACTCCCTGTCTCCAACAGGCCTTTGGCCCTTGGATAGGTTTCAATATCTTGTAGGGCCGATTTCTGCCCCACATGTTGGGAATCAGCCTTTATATACCAGGCATCCCAGGGTTAAAATAGAGCAGATGCATTTTGCCATCTGTCAATAAATATTAGCCACGGTCCCTTGTGGGTGCTGGCTTTGTGGCTGATTGATACTGATCATTTATCTTATGAAGGGTATTCTCTTCTTTTTCTATGGTGTAGCACTTGTATAATAAAGAAAAGTTTTAAAAACAGTTAAGTACAGTGTAATTCCAGTTTTTAATATAAATAATTAGTCATGGACACACATACATGTGTAAAAATAGGCTGGAACGGGGCGCCTGGGTGGCTCAGTTGGTTAAGCGACTGCCTTCGGCTCAGGTCATGATCCTGGAGTCCCGGGATCGAGTCCCGCATCGGGCTCCCTGCTCGGCGGGGAGTCTGCTTCTCCCTCTGACCCTCCCCCCTCTCATGTGCTCTCTCTCATTCTCTCTGTCTCAAATAAATAAATAAAATCTTTAAAAAAAAAAAAGGCTGGAAGTATTTGTGCCAAAATGCTTGCAGGGCATATTTTGGGGGAGTGGAAAGATGAGCTCTCTTTCTGTTCTTTTTTATTTATCAACGTTTCTGATCCTTCTACCATGGCTATACACGATCTGTGTTCAAACAAGGGTGCAAAGATGATGCTCTGTAGCAAAGTGTCCTTTCTGAGACGCGTTAACCAACATAAGCACCCTCTTGGGGAGGTGGTGACAGCTAGGTGTGGGCACCTTGGCTGGGTGAGACACCTTTGGGAACTTGGTGATTCGAGCCTTCCAGGGCTGAAAGGGAGAACTATTTGGGGGCAGAGGACAGTTGATGAAGCCTTCCCCTCGGGGGTAGCTCTTGTAGGAGGGAAGCCAGCAGAACCTGCTCCCAACGTTGTCCCCAGGTGCTCCAGCCAATGGCCAGCCCTGGGTTGGTCCCCAGAATGTCCTTCCTACTCTCCATCCTTCACCTGCCTCAGCCTATGGCTCCGGGCCACCCACTCCGTTTTTATGTTATGGGGTCTTTTACTTTGTGTGTGTGTATGGGAGGGGGATGGGATGTGGTGGGGGATCATCTTTCCGTTGTTAAAGCTGATGCATTTAATTTTCTTTTTCTTTCCTCCTCTTACTTCTTGTTTTCCTTCTACTTCTCCTTATCACTCCAGTCCCAAATAACCATTACAAATAATCTTATTGTTGCCAGTGTCGTTCTCCTCCAGCAGCTGCAGAGTTTTCTAGGAACATGGGAGGTGATGTATGTATGATACAATGTATAATTAAAGCCTAAGGTCAGAAAATCAGCATCTTTCTTACTAGAAGAGCCACAGAATTTAACCTGAACCAGAGCACACCTCTGATCATAAAATATTTTGAAATAAGATTCCAAGGTACTCTAATGATAAAATCACTATTCTAGATCATGACACAGCATGCATAATGACTTTTAAGTCCAGAATGGCTAGCGTATGTACAAGGAAAGAAACTCAAGAGGTAGGCTGGAATTCACGATCGGATCCTTGGGCATAGAACCACTGCGTTCCCACTGCTGGGGAACGGCAGGAACTCAGAGAAGCTGCCTCACAGCCATGGACTGGGGGCTCCTTAAAGTTCCGAACGGGGTTCAAACCTGCAGTCCAGGGGTCGAACCTGGGAGGGGTGGAGAGCTGAGTGGTCGGCTATCTTGCTGCCCCTCCACCCCATGCGCAGCAGACCTCAGGAAGTCTGACGCAACTGCTCAGGAGCTCAGCAAGGACACTGGTCACAGAGCAAAAAAGCGGGTCCTCGTGGGCACCCAAATGGAGGTAGGTTTTTCCTCGAGTGCCAGAAAAGCTTAGTGAGAGACAATTTGTATGCAAAGTCCAAATGGGGTCTTTGGGGTCAGCAAGATGCAAATTATTTTGATTTTCATCACCGCTCCTATGCAAGCGCAGAAAATCACATGTCCTCAGCAGCACAGAAGTTCACCCCGGGACTTTAGGAGATAGTTCTGGGAATACTCAGGCAGTGGGAACAGCAGGAAGATGCTAAGGGCACGGCAAGGAGAGAGCTTTAATTGTCCTGGGTGCGCAGCAGGCATGCTGCTCGTCCTTAGGGGGACCACAGGGAATCCACACCCTCCTTGAAACACGCCTGGACCCGGTCCTGTCCCGGGTGCAGCAGAAATTGCCGAATGTCAGGGCTGGTGTGGGCGATGCCAAGGCTGGGCTGATGGCTGGAAGAGAGGGATGAGAGAAAAGGGGGCTTCTCAGGAGGCAGATAAAGGAGAAGGAGGCTGTGGACCGTAAGGAGTCTGCTGCTAGGAGAACCCCTGTCTTTGGAGCAAACCTCAGGAGCTGAGCAGGGACAGGCTTGCCAGGTAGGGAGTGGAAGAAGTTACTCAGAGCTGATGCGAGGGTGTAGGCCCAGAGAAGAGTGGATTCTTGAAAATTTCTGAGAGCTAGAGACCAGTAGGAATCTTGTCCTCAGGGTAGGGCACAGGGAAGACAGAGAGTAAGAGAACAAGGAGTCCCAGAGACCAAGACCTGGCAAGAAAGATCTGGGGGACGCTGGGGTTTGCAGATGCTGAGTATGAGCTGACTTGGTGGAGCAATTTGCCCTAAAACTGAAGACCAAGTAGGGAAGAGCCAGGGAGAGAAGGAGATGCCTGCTCAGCGCCTGCCCACAGCGGGTCAGTAGGAAGCCTGTGTTCTGTTTCACTGGTGCTCCCGGAACGGTCCTCCCACGCTGCCGCCCAGAAGGTCAAGTAGCACCGGAAGAGATGCCCCAGGAGAGGTGCAGCAGAGCCAGGAAAGGCCAAGGTACAGTCTCTCGAGGATTGCCCTGGGGTGGAAGTGGGGGGGCAACAGAAGGGCCACCAGCAAGAGACCAGGCAGGGGACGGCTCCCCGAGCACCCAGGACGAGGTGCGAGGTGTGTATCATAGCAGCTGGCCCACAGCAACCCAGGTGGGTCTGGGGCTCTGGTCTCTGCCCTCCCCGTCCTCTCCTTGGTGACGTTCCCTCCCAGTGTTCCCAGGGAAAGGCTCGGCCATGCACTGGATGTCAGTGCTTGCTCTTAACATTCCCAGTCCCTATAACTTTAAACCTCTCCTAGCTGGGAAATGGATGATTTCTCCCCAGTGAAAGGAAAGAAATGGCACAGTGAAGCCCAGCCCCCTTCTTGCCCCGAATGTCAGTGAATTAGCCATTTCTGTGCAGTGGGGGAGGGGCTAGGCCAGGAGAGACGGGTGCCTGCTCTGACCTCTCCATTCCTTTCTCCCCATTTTCATTCTAACTTTTCTCCCGCCTTGCTCCCTAGATGACTCCTACATCAAGGGATCCAGAGTGCATTTCTGTCCAAATCTTCCAGATTGAATTCTTTGGGGACCCACTTTGCCCAAACACTGGAACAGCCACCAGGCTGATAAATCTCCTTCACTTATAAAATCCCTAGGAGCCGTCTAGGCGCCAGTGTGGGCAGGTGATACGGGGATCACAGGAGGAGAGTCTCAGGATGGCACTCCTGGGGTGAACCCTTTGTCTACTCAGCAAGTCCTGGAATTCTTCTAGGTGGCCTGTGGGTCACAGCGGTATTGGGTGTCAATGCTGTTCCTCCTGCCAGGTTCTCCTCTCCTCTGGGGACTGGAAACAAGACCTCCTTGGCTCCTCTGTCTTTGGGTGGGGCCATATGACTCGTTCCAGTCAAGGAGCGGACAGGATGTGACTTCTCGGCTGGAGCCTTGAATCACCTGTCTGAGATCCTCCAGAGTTTCCTTCCTCCTAACTAGGTGATGTGGCCACACTGTCAGGTCAAAGTCACGCTCAACCCGGATCCCTGAGTGATTCCAGAGGGCAGAACTGCTGCCAACTTTGGCCGCGTGGCATAAGCAAGGAATACGTTTTTCTCGTGTTAAGCTGATGAGACGTCGGATGGTAGAGTACTGCACTATCACCCAGCATATCCTGACTGATGCCATCATTTGAGAGGGAAGAAAAACAGACTTTCTTTTGACCTGGGTATCAAGGAGGCATGATGATTTTTTTTTTTAAAGATTTTATTTTATTTATTTATTTATTTTAAAGATTTTATTTATTTATTTGAGAGAGAGAGAATGAGAGACAGAGAGCACGAGAGGGAGGAGGGTCAGAGGGAGAAGCAGACTCCCTGCTGAGCAGGGAGCCCGATGCGGGACTCGATCCTGGGACTCCAGGATCATGACCTGAGCTGAAAGCAGACGCTTAACCAACTGAGCCACCCAGGCGCCCTAAAGATTTTATTTTTTTTGTCAGAGAGAGAGCACGCACACAAGCAAGCAGGGGGAGCAGCAGAGGGAGAGGGAGAAGCGGGCTCCCCGCTGAGCAAGGAGCCCAATGTGGGGCTCAATCCCAGGACCCCGGGGTCATGACCCGAGCTGACCCAGGTGTCCCTGAGGCGTGATGATTAAACAAGCATTGGCATGAGGGGATATTGCCCTTATCACTGCTGATTGTGGATATTAGAGAACTACCCAAATGGAAGAGAAAAAGTAGAAACGTGGTATCTGGGTAAAAGGATACAAATGACAATCACTATGAGATCTGCTCCTCGGATGTTCCTTGTTCCTAATGACGAGGAGGCTGGAATAATTCTGCATCTCGTTGGGTAAATTGCCCATCACTGGGTTGGGTTCCCGAAGACTCGGGCTGTGGGCTAGAGATCAGTGTGCAGGTTTGTTAGGGAGTGCTCCTGGATTAACAGCCCTCGGGAGGGAAGGGTTGGGAGGAGGCAGGAGTGGGCAGAGGAGAAGCCAAGCCTCCCTGGAGTCTCAATGGAAGACTCAGCCACTGCTGGAAGGAGTTCTGAAGGTGGGAGGACCCTTCAGAGCTCTCCCTAAAGGGCCAGGTGTTTATGTTGATTGGTCACTGGACACGGTGCCCCAGGAAGGGGGTGTGGCTTTGGACGGGTGGTTCTCTTCAGCTGCCGCAGGCCCTAGGGGAGACCAGGGTGTTCGGATCCAGCCCAGGGGCGGCTCGCATGATAAACATAGAGAACTCAGTAGGGCAGCCTACAGCAGTGGCTGGATTTTGGAGGGTGGGTATGCATCCTCCTCAGGGGTAAACTCTAGCTCAGGAGAGGCAAAAGTAACTGGGAGTGATGATTTATCCTGGGGACTTAGCTGTGTCAGTAGCAGCTTAAAGCTGCCCGCAGGAAGCTTGAAGAATGGGCTGGAACCTGGGGTTTGGTACGCACGCACACATACTGACTGGCCTTTAGTAAAATGCATACTTGGACGTGTTTCACTACTGAGATGATGCAAGCCAAAATCGCCAGAGGGCACAGACCCTACTGCTGCACCTGCTGGGCCCGACGGACTCTGCCCGGTGGGCAATTCCACCTAAACAGGGACCAAAAGGACACTGGCTCCGTCCTTACTTCGTAGCCTCCTGCTTGCGGTTCTGGCTCCCAGAGAGCAGCCAAAGTCAGCATAAAAAGGAATCAACCAGTCCATCGGTTTTATATACGCAGAATAGGTATGTGTGTATACACATACATGAGGGGTCCATGAGCAGTTCTGAAAATGTCCCTTTAGGAAGGTCTGTTGTTGCAGCAATAGATGTTTTTTTTTTTAAGATTTTATTTATTTATTTATTTGTTTATTTGTTTGTTTGACAGAGAGAGACACAGTGAGAGAGGGAACACAAGCAGGGGGAGTGGGAGAGGGAGAAGCAGGTTTCCTGTGGAGCAGGGAGCCCGATGGGGGGCTCGATCCCAGGACCCTGGGATCATGACCTGAGCCGAAGGCAGACGCTTAACGACTGAGCCACCCAGACGCCCCGCAGCAATAGATGTTGATATTCCAAGCCCACTCTAAGAAAGTATTCATTAGGCCCATCGTAGGTATGTATGCATGTATGCATATAGTGTGTGCAAATATTATACACATACAAATATATTTATTTTTTTCTATTAAGTACCTGAGTGTCTCATTTAAAATTAATGCTCTCTGGTTTCTTTGGGCATATGGCTGCATGGAATCTGACAGTGATGGGGTAGGGGTGGTTGGGGGGTGGCCACAGGAGCAGACCTTCAGTGGCTAGCTCCTAATTCTGGGAAAGGAAGTTTTTGGTGATGTAAAAATACCAATTAGGAAGGCAGAAGACCAAGGCTTGGTCTCAGCTCTGACTCTGCGATCATGTAGTTGTGTGATTGTAGACAAAATGCTAAAACCTCTTCGGCCCTCAGTTTCTATCTTGGGAAAAAGCAGGGAGAATGAGTGTGTGTGTGTGTGTGTGTGCGCACGCGCGTGAGTGTGTGTGTGTTGTACCAGGAATACTTAATGTGCCTTCCAGAATTACAAATACTGTGATTATATGAAAATTGAGCAAGGTTAGCAGCTATTGGTTTTCTCCTGCTAGATACCGCAGGGCTGGAAAAAAATGCAGGTCACCAACCACCTTGCTTTGGAGCATAAGAAGATATACCATGACTTGCGAGGCTAGCAGGTTTGCATTACATTGAACTTCAATGTCTGGACCGGGAGGAGGGGAGGGCCATCACCCTCCCCTCCTCCTCTCTCATGGCTGGCCTCCGCTAGAGATAGCCCTGGATTCCAAAGAGCCAGATGGGCAGTTGAAGATGCAGGGCAATGACCCAACCTCTCCTTCAGCTTCCTGTGGAAAAGGGGTCTCAGATATCTGATATCATAGAGACATGCCAAGATAAAAGGAGGCTACGCGTTTTGGAGGTTCCCTTCTGCTAGCGCACAGCAGTTCTCAAACTTGAAACGCATCAGGATCTCTTGGAGTGCTGGCTAAAACACAGATTGCTGGGCCCTGCCCAGAGTTTCTGGTTCACTTGGTCCTGGACGAGGCATCAGTTTTGCGTCTCTAACCAGTTCCCTGCTGCAGCTGATGTTGCTGGTCCAGGGACCCCACTCTGAGAACTATAGCTCTAGGACAATGTCAAGTATTCACTTAAAAATGGGGAGGAAATAGAGCAAGGGAAAGTAGCTTTTAAAATCTTTTTAAGAGGCTTTTAAAATGGTTTTGTTTTGTTTTTTTTTAAAGATTTTATTTATTTAACAGAGAGAGAGACACAGTGAGAGAGGGAACACAAGCAGGGGGAGTGGGAGAGAGATAAGCAGGCCTCCCACCGAGCAGGGAGCCTGATGCGGGGCTCAATCCCAGGACCCTGGGATCATGACCTGAGCCGAAGGCAGACGCCCAACGACTGAGCCACCCAGGCGCCCCTAAAATGGTTTTTATATTGAGTCAATTTAAGGACTTTTCATTTATTCTTCTTCTGAAAACCAGGAAGAATCTGAAACTACTGCCCAGCAGATATTATACCATGGAAACCAGGAGTGAGGAAAGCCTTCTGATCGTGAACTATTTGGCCACCAGGAATTGACCTTAAAAAAAAAAAATCTATTAATGCCAAAATAATAACGCAGGTTTTAAAACTAGCTTTTGAAATGTGCTCATAGGCTGACACACACATGAAAAGGAAATCGACATGCTTTTTAAAACGAGTCATTTCCATGAAAGATACCTGGCTCAGGGGAATTACTGATTTTACTGTTTTGGCATTTTACTGGGTGTTTCACAGACTGTGAGGGAGGGGACAAAAAGACAAATGACATAAAACTCTGTATGCCACCGTGACAAATGTCAGTGAGGCTGAGGGGGGTTGGGGGGGGTGGTGCTGGGTGGTTGCTGGAAGGCAGCCTGGTGAGCCCTCAAACAGTTACCATCAGGGCAAGTAATATAGTTTCCATCTCCTGCCTGTCCTAGACAGGCAAGGGGAGACAGACTCCATTAGCCCCTCTGTAACTTTGGAGCATCCCTCCCTCACATTCCAGGGCAACATCTTGTAATTCTTGGATTCCTTTTCCTAGATCAAATAAAGAAAAAAGCTACATACGCATCTCTGGAGGAAAATGTCTGTATTAAAAGCCAAAAAAACCACATTAGTACAAGAAACGCCCACCAGGCCACGTCACTGGATAGATCGACTTGGAAAAAGGTTCATAAAGTTCATTTTTAGCGGTAACAATATGTGGGTGTGAAATCCTGCCCATGCCCCCTCCCCTTTTAAATAAATTAAAAAACAACTAACTTCAAATACTATGTTTGGATACAAAGAGCTTCTCTTACTACAGCAATAGCAATTTGATTTTTTTTTTTTTTACTAAAACTTTCATTTAAAACAGTTATTAAATATATAAAACAAATACACAGGATTTGGTCATTTTCTGCCATGAATGTAGGGCACGTGGGTGCGGGGAGGGAGGAGGGCAGGGGGATACAATAGAGGGGAAAGGGCCCCGTTTCCCTCCTCTCTGTCTTCCTAGCTGCGGATCCCACCCTGCTGGCGCAAGGACTGCCACCTGCCTTCCGGAACGACGCGCGGCACGCAGGTCGCTGGGCAAAGCCGCTGGGGCCCCTCCGGCGGCCCCCTCCCCGGAGGAAGAACTAACGGTCACCACAGCACGAAGCACACCGGCCGAGTCTCCCGGCGGGAAAGGCACCCGAGAGCGCGGCCACAGGGCGGACGCGGGGAGGAGCGGGCCGGGTCACTTGG
>NC_058403.1:199943140-200007127 GCF_002201575.2 Neomonachus schauinslandi | reverse complement strand
GGGCGGAGTGGGGGCGCGCCCGGCACCTGGCAGCCCGCGGGGGCGGCGCGGAGGCGGCTGCGGCTCGCCCGGCACGGGGATCCCTCCCGGCCCGGCTGCGTCTGGGGTTCCCCGCCGCCCCCGGCGCAGGGGCCCTCGGACGGCCCGGCTGCTCTGCAGAGCCCGGCGCTCGCCCGGAGCAGGATTCCCCGGCTCGGCTCCGCCTCCCGCGCGCCCCGCCCCACCCCGCCCCGCCCCCCGCCCGCCCGGCTGCGAGACTCGCGGGAGGGCGGGCTTCCACGCGCCGGGCCGGGCGGGACGCGCGCGGGGTGCGGGGCTGGGATTCTGCGGCGGGCGCGAGGCCGGGCCCGGGGCGGAGCGGGGGGTCGCAGGAGCGGCAGGGCGGGGCAGGGTGGGGAGGGTGGGGGGTTGGCCCGGCCGGGGGAGCCGGCCCACGCGTCCGACTCCGCGGGGGAGGAGGCGCCGTGGGAGAACTGCGTCCTGGGAGGGAGACCATCGCCGTGTCACGCGGGAGGGGTGAGCTTGCGAGGTCTCGCCTTAGTGCTCACCGGGACCCCTCTCGTTTTACAGAAGGGGAAACTGAGGCCGAGAGAAGGCACCCCAAGGCCACCGTACAAGCCAGAACCAGGACTCCGGGCCACTAGGCTTTCTACCTTTCCACGGTAGAAATCTCCCATCTCAAATCTGCAGGGTTTATTTTTTAATACACCTCCGACACAGGAGAGCCACTTGGTATTCCTCCCAGGGCAAGCGGCACCCTGAGGAAAATGCCAAGAACTCTACGGAGTTTTTGGTGGAGATGGGCTGGTGGGGCTGGTGGGAACGGGAGCCTCCAGAGGGGTCCTGATGGGAAGTTTCACTCCCAGGAAACCGCTTCTCCGGAGCTTTTGTCTGTAGAAGCCGTGTCAAGGGCTTCATCCCCGTTAGGAGAGCAGGTTGGGGGAGGTCTGTCAAGAATAAGGAGCCACGATCGGATTTATATTTTAAAAACACTTTCCTAGTAATTTGGCCTCTTACACTTGGGGCGGGGGGAGGTCACCGAGCCCCTCTAAGGGAATGTTCCTATGGTTTGAAGCCACTGTGCTCCGTGAGCACCAGCTATTCCTGAATCTGAGACGGAAGGGGTGGAGGGACATGCAAGAAGCAGCCAACAAAATGGCCCTCACAGAGGTAAGTTTCCTGATCCGAGCTACACTGCTAGGCATTATGGCTGATAACGTTTCTGGAAGCTTTGTCCATTATTTCTGACAATGAGTAAAACCAGGGGGAGAAAGATGTGAACACAGCCTCAAAATATCCCAACATACCTGGCCTCTTTCGAGCTGGGCAAGTCATTATTCTGACTTGGCCTTGGTTTCCCCATCTGAACAGTGGGGGTCAGTGGTACCTGTCTAGGAGGGGTGCTATGATAAATACGCCCAACCCAGTGTGTGTGTGTCTGTCTGTCTACAGAAGTGCTCACGTGGTGGTGGCTGCTATGATGTGCTTACTACGGGTCCTGCCAGAAGTGGCTGTCTGGAATGGTCCTTGCTTTCTATAGAAATGGTTAGTTTCCCCGGGGGGATGGGACTTCCCTTTTGTTTACACCTTTTCTGCTGGGAAGTGGTGCTCTCAGAAAGAACAATGTGCCTTTTCATGCTTTTATTAAACATGACTCTTCCTTCAAGCCTTGCGTGTCAGGAGCAGAATCTGTTGACGGCAAGTAGAGGGACTGAGCAGTGTGGCTAGTGATCAGCCCAAGAACGTCAGGTCATCTAAGGGCTGAGCGAGGCCCAGCCTTCAAGGGGTGCATTCCAAGCCTGGCCACTGTGTACAGCAGTGGGTGACACTCTCTAGGGTTTCAGCCACGGGTGGGGGCTTCCTGGCTTTGTCTGGGCAGCAGGGAAGGCAGCAAGAGAGGGAGCAGACAAAGATCTATTTGCAGGGGGGGGGGGGCGCCAAGTAGTTTGCTGCAAAGTTGTACCACCATAGCCCCGTGTCCTGGCAACCCGCCTTCTGCCCACTTTTCCAGCACGTGCCACGGACTCTGAAACCTCACCCTCATTCAGAGGGACAATTAAGCATGTGTTTTCTAGATTGATTTGCTGTCTTTTTGGACAACTGGAATTTGGGAAGAAAAGATAAAAATTAAGTTATTTTCCGTCCTGTTTGCTGCTGGGTTACCAGCAACAAGAAAAGTACCTAGCACAGGGGAGAGGCTCAGAACTAGGGGCATCTCAGCGTACGGAGGCTGGGCTCCTCCTTTTAACAGAAGTTAAGAGAGTATATGGTGCAAGTCTGTTTTATCTTGAGAAAAATTTTCAGTTAAGCTTCTTTATAAAGATGCCTGTTTTGGGGTGCCTGGCTGGCTCAGTCGGTTAAGTGTCTGACTCTTGATTTCAGCTCAGGTCATGATCTCGGGGTCGTCAGATTGAGCCCCGAGTCAGGCCCCACACGCAGTGCGTCTCCCTCTGCTCTTCGGTCCCCTTCCCCCCCCCACTCTCTCTTTCTCAAATAAATAAATAAAATCTTTTTCTAAAAAAAGATGCATGTTTTATAAACATGTTATAACATATTATAACATATAAAATATGGCTTATATTCTGTGCCATACTCTTTTCCATATTTGAAATTCGCTCAGTTGATTTGTTCTTAATTTATCTGAAGTTTCCATCCTTGAATACTTGTTTTCTAAGAGGTGAAAATTGTTCTGGAAACTGAGTCCAAAGTGCTGTCTTTTTTTTTTTTTTTTTTAAGATTCCATTTATTTATTTGACAGAGAAAGACACAGTGAGAGGGAACACAAGCAGGGGGAGTGGGAGAGGGAGAAGCAGGCTTCCCGCGGAGCAGGGAGCCCGATGCGGGGGCTCGATCCCAGGACCCTGGGATCATGACCCGAGCCGAAGATAGATGCTTAATGACTGAGCCACCCAGGCACCCCCCAAAGTGCTGTCTTAGACACGCAATGATCTCCTTCCCCCAGTCCTTCAGTTCAGTTGACAAAATCCTGCTGTGATCATTCAGGATAAACAACATAGGATGCTGAAGTTTGGGATAATTTTTTTTTTAACAGAGGGATACGTTGTTGGACTTACACACCTAATTCACGATCAGCTATACAGTATTTTTATATGAGATAATATGGGTTTGTACCATATATGATAATATGGGTTTGTAACATATATAAAGAGTAATATGGGTTTGCAACATTAAATAAGGGAAAATTTCATCTGTATGTTTTATTATCTTCACAGAATAATAAAAGAGTTATGTATCTAAAAACATTAAAAACATATATCATATGTTATAAACTTATTCATATATTACATTATAACCACGTTATATGAAGGTTGGAAAACAGGAAACAATGATACTCCCAGTTATCTGCTCTCTTTAATATTCTGTGTCTGTGTCATCCTTTTTTCCATTTTGCATATTCTCTAAAATGTGCAGCTATTACTTCTGGGGAAAAAAAAGATAATTATACTAAAGTCTCACCCCCTTTTGCAACCGTTACTGCTTTGCACTCTTCCCTTCAGCCTCCGGCAGGGGACCCGGAGGGTCAGCCAGGGGCATGGGGTGCGCAACACGCTGTTGCTGACTGAGCAGGCTGGCTGGTTAAGAGTGCTGCCTGAGCTACAGGCAGAGACCTGCTCCGGTGCTGTGTGTGGTCCCCGCCACCTGCCCTCGGATCCATCTCCTACCACTTTCCCTTCCCCTCGCCGGCTCTGTTCCAGGCACACTGGCTTCCTTGCTGTTCTTGGAACACACGGAGCAAACTCCGCTTTTGAGCCAAACTCAAGGCCTTTGCCCCTGCTGTTTCCTCAGCCCTGGACACTGTTCTTTCTGACATTTCCTTTGTTTGCTCCCATGTCTCCCTCAGCTCTCTGCTGCAAAGGCAGCTCCCCAGGGAGGCCCTTCCTGACCACTCGTGTAAAACAGTACCCATCACCCCTGTCCCCGTCACTACCTTCCCGTGCGCTGTTCCGCACATCTTCCTAGTACTCACAGTCTGCTGACGCGCTGTCCATCTTTCTTCTTTGTTTAATGTCTCTTTATTGGGATGCCTGCCTCCCCCAAAGCAGGGCTTTATCTATTTTGTTCCGTGGAACAGTATGTGGCACATAGTAGATGCTCAGTAATAGGTGGCGAATGAGTGAATTCAAAAGACTGTGGGTCTGGCCAGCAGGCTGTGGGTGGGGTTTAGGGCGTTGAGATGGACAGAGCCACACCGATGCCCCAGCAACAAGGACTGCTGTGTCCCTACCAGCCTGCGCACCTGCCCCTGCACAGGGCTGAGGCCCCACCGGGGAACCACCTGGCTGGGCGGAGTCTGGTGTGGAAGGCTGAACCGATCTCACAAGCCCTGCTGCTGGGCACAAGCCGAGGGGCACTTGCCAGTGCAAACCGAATTACTAGGAACATTCCAGATGAGCCCAGCTCTTCCTTCTATGGATGTGAGGGAGAAAGGCAAATGAGGCTCCTTCCCTTTCCCCCAGTCCTGTGATTTTTATAAGACAAATGGAAGACTTTCAGACATCTCTGTTTTGTTCCTAAAATCCAGAGAGCGAGTTTTTCTACATGGACTGTATTGGTAGAAAACAAGCATCAAGGACTTCAAAGAAAATAATTAGCAATGGTGCATGTAATTTCATTCTCTTCATTTCTGACGCCCCTCCCCGGCGTCAGCTAATTTTTCCCGCATACCGCCTATGAAGTAAGACTTAACAAAAAGATCTCTTTGGGTTATTTGAATTCCTTTCATCCCATGGCCTCAGAGTGCTGCAGGTACAGTAACTCGTGAGTCCTCTCCTATTATGTGGGTGGAATTAAGATATTGTTCCCACACATTCTAGACTGAGAAATAAGCAAGAACCACAAAAGAATTGTAAAAATAGGACAGAGAAGAGAAAGGCTTGGAAACAAGTGGCTCAGCCACATCAGAGTCACTGGTGAAGGTCGGTGTCTGTCAGGGGCCGGGGTGGGGAGGGCCGCACAAGGGAATGGTGGAAGAATACTATTCATGCCTGTGTCCCTGAGAAATCCCATTCCTCGGATGGGACACTCGAGGACCGGTCGCAGGGGCAGCTGAAGCCCCAGTGTTCGCAGATGAGATCCTTAACCATCCTGTGCCCTCTGCTTGCATGAGGCTTCGTGATCTTTCTGGGTGCCTCAGCCAGATCTCCAGGGCGTGGACATTTAATCTTCCTGACTGCTGTGGTCAGCAGGGAGATCTGTCTCTGCAGAAGCCCAGCAACAATTACAGCCCATGCAATTCATTTGGCAATTAATCCCAGGCTGTCCGGGGACAAGGCTGCTGTTGCCGGCTTCAAGCTGTTAGTTGGTGCATTCTTTGTTTGCTTGTGGGCACCCCGGGCTCAGGGTGGGCAGGGCCACTGCTGGTATTTTTTTTTTTTTTAAGATTTTATTTATTTATGCGGTGCCTTGGTGGCTCAGTTGTTAAGTGTCTGCCTTCGGCTCAGGTCATGGTCCTGGGGTCCTGGGATCGAGCCCCGCATCGGGCTCCCTGCTCGGCGGGGAGCCTGCTTCTCCCTCTCCCACTCCCCCTGCTTGTGTTCCCTCTCTCCCTGTCTCTCTCTCTGTCGAATAAATAAATAAAATCTTTAAAAAAAGGATTTTATTTATTTATTTGACACAAAGTGAGAGAGAGAGAGAGAGAGACAGAGACAAGTGGGGGAAACCGCAGAGGAAGAAGGAGAAGCAGACTCCCCGCCGAACAGGGAGCCCGATGTGGGGCTCGATACCAGGACCTTGGGAGCATGACCCAAGCCGAAGGCAGACAGACACTCCACCGACTGAGCCACCCAGGCACCCGTGGTATTTCTTTTCTATCCAGAGACCCGAGCATCATGCTGGGTTTCTGGGGAGATTTCAGCAAGGACTTGTGGAGGGAAGAGGGAGCCTTCTGCTATGGAAAGATGGAGTGTCTAAAAGAGACCCAGGAGGATGAAAATGGTGCTCGTGTGGTACGTGCGTGAAAGGATTTGAAGGGGGAAAGAGTGCCTGCTGAGCGCTCGAGCACCTCTTCTGGGCTTGGCCTGACATTGGCACCTTCACCAGATGACAGTTGTCCCCTAACAGACACTGTGTGCCAGGCGCTGTGTCGAGCACTTGAAATTCATCCTCACCACAGTCCCCTGAGGAAGAGATTACTATGGCCATTTTACAGATGAGGTAAACTGAGTCTCCAAGGGATTCAGTCACTTCTACAGAGTCACACAGTGGTGGAATAAGATTCGAACTTTGTCTGACCATCTCATTCTTTTTTTTTTTTTTCTTAAGTAAACTCGACACCTAATGTGGGGCTTGAACTCATGACCCCGAGATCAAGAGTCACATGCTCTACCGACTGAGCCAGCCAGGCACCCCTCATTCTTTTTTTTTTTTTTTTTAAAGATTTTATTTATTTATTTGAGAGAGAGAGAATGAGAGACAGAGAGCATGAGAGGGAGGAGGGTCAGAGGGAGAAGCAGACTCCCTGCCGAGCAGGGAGCCCGATGCGGGACTCTGTCCCGGGACTCCAGGATCATGACCTGAGCCAAAGGCAGTCGCTTAACCAACTGAGCCACCCAGGCGCCCCAGGCACCCCTCATTCTTAATCACAGCCCTGCTCAATGGCCCCCGCCGTCACCAACAACCTTGTGAGTTGGAGGGTATCGTTCTGTTTTACTGATGAGGAAGCAGGTGCGGGGTGGCTGGGCCGCTAGCAAAGCCGGCTCATCTGCATCTCTTCAGCCTTCCAAGTACATCTACCCTGCATTCAGTCCCAACTCATAAATCCCACCGACACTGAAAATGCTAGAGGATGTTTCTTCAATCCAGTGCATCCTTAATGATGAAGCTCTGGATTCCGGTTCTCCACATGCATTGCTCAGCCTCCAGGGTCACCAGGGTGCCTGGTACGGAGCAGGTGCCATGAACCTGGGGTTCAGCAGGGACCACTTGGCTGGGCAGACATCCAGCCTGGGGCTCCTGAGGTTACCTGAGAGCCTCTGGGTTTGACATTGATGGATTTTTAAATAATGTATTTATCAATGACTCAGAGAGATATTCAAGAGAAAGATAAAGAAGACTGGGGATATCGACAAAACCACACTGATGGGGACAGCAGAGTAGTTTCTGTGAAACACGACCAGGGTCAGCATCTGTCAGACCAACCTGACACGATTTTCAGAAAACATTTTTTGGTAATAAAAGTAATTTTTTTTGGTGGGGGGTGGGAAAAGACAACCCCTAAAGCAAGTGATATTTTGTGGTTCTCTTATCCACCTTCTGAAAAATTAGAATGCCGTTTAGCAGTTCGAATTGTAAATTCTGAGGATTTCAGTATGGAAAACCTGGGGGACAGAGCTGGGTCATCAGAGCAAAGGCGACTGGATGTTCCCCATCAGCCACTAACGAGCATCACACAAATTTACTTCATGCTGCTTCTAAACACCACCAGACACTCTCTTCAAATAAAATAATTGGTGTTCCATTTCCAGAGGAAGGGAGGAGATGGAGGAAGCGGGAGCCCATTTTTGAGAGAGCCAGGCACATTGGAACACATTTATCAAGGACTCGCATGCCTTCTAACCACACACATCCCACTCGGCTCACACGTGCTTGGGGACATCTGTCATTTGCCTGGGTACACTCAGGCAGGTGTCTTGCCTGGCATTCCCTTCGCCTTAAGGTGGCCTATCTTCTTGGTCTATCCGTTCTTTTTCTACTAATGTCTCCAGGTTTTCTATTTGAGAGAGCTGTGGCTACGAACACGGCCTTGGGAGCCGCACAGACCTGGATTGGATGCACTACTTGACACTGCTGTGTCTCAGTTTTCTTGTCTGTGAAATGGGCCTAATTGTCCTACTGTGCAGGTTAAAGGAAGTCATTGTTGTAGAACAATTAGTTCAGGGCCTGTGCGGGATAAGTATGTTTCTGGTTTACTTCCAGAAACATGGAAATGGGGCTCCTCCTCTGCTCTTCCACTACTATGAAAATTGGTATATTTGCGCCTGCAAGGATTCATCACTGTGCGTGGGAAATACAGAGAGAGGGTCAGGTCCTGATTGAAAAGAAGGCGAACTTCTGTCTACACGGACCCATCCCTAGCAATCAAGCAAACCAGCAATCCCATGGCCAGGAGGATTGGAAAGCATCCCGGAGGCCATCCAGTCCAAATTCATCACAGATGGGGAAACTGAGGCCAGAGAGGGGTGCTGGCCTTGCACAAACTGATTGGCCGCAAAACCAGGGCTGGAAGCCAAGCCTCTTGGCCGACTGGGCCTCAGATGTGGCACCTCTTTCTCGAAGTCTGGTCCTTTGCAATGCTTTAACAGTCACACTTTAAAAATGAGGGCCGGTTGCAAAGTGAGAGCAGAAAGACTTTCTAATTTACTTAGCGAAGAGGAGGAAAATGATGGGCTTGATAATTGCTGGAGTCGCACTTCTAACTCTATTTACAGGGCGGAGGATTGATTGCAGGGGCTGAGAGTGTCGGCTCGCTTGGCAGGCTTCCGTGCTGATGCAATTACGCCTTGCTCCTTCCAGCTCTGCCTAGGACCTGGGACAGGCCCCATGAGACCCAGGTGTGAGCTGGAAGCCCAGGCTGGACCTACTCCAGCCTCGAGTCCTGAAGAAGTCCATGGGCGTAGGCAAGAACTTGGAGCCCGTGGTCCAAGTAAGGCCAGCGGGGACCATTGGGTCATGCTTTCTGGTACCTAGGCTGCTGGCCAGACTCCTGCAGTCCCCTCACATGGTATTAGAACCCCCATGTCACTACCTGCCTAAAGTTGGGTGGCCCCCGGGACCCCCAGAGCTAGCTGTGCTCTCTCCTCACCACCCAGACTGGCCCCCTGGATGGCGGTCGCCATCTTGATTGTGTCTGGGTTTGCTCTGCGCTTTGCACTTCGGTGATGTGGGCTGTGAACCTCTCCACGGAAAACCCCAGCACTACCCTGGAGCCGGGCCTCTTTTCCCAGCCCTGTCCACCCTAGCCAAGCATGGCTCAGCCCCTCTGGTTTCGTTGCTTATGAGAGCAAAAAATTGGAAACCAAACCAGTTGTCCCCAAATAAGGGGATGGTTATGGAAATGCAGAAATGTTGACCACTATGAAAGACTGTGCGGCCATGACAATTCTTTCTACAGAGTCTCTACTTAGCATGGTGTCAAGGCTGAACTGAGCACCTCTCACGGTGTCCAAGGTGTTTAGAACCCCCAAGCGCTTATGGTCGTTTGTATGATTGTTACCAATGCTTTGTGCAGTTTGGGGGAGGTCACATTGCATAGGGCTTGGTGATTCCGTGGACAGTCCCACAATATACTCCCCGTTATGGGGGGTCTCACTCTCGCCTTTTCCCACGTGGCACCCAGACCACTGTCTGCACTCTTTTCCCCTCTAGATGTCCTCAGGGAACCTCAAAATCCCTTCCCTTCCGTCATGAAGAGCAATCCGGTTCTTTCCCAGCTCCTCCCCTCGCCCGCCAGTTCATCCTGGGACTCCCCTGACTAGAGCCATGCAGGTAACCAGACCCGTTCCTCTTTGTAAGGCAGCTGAGCCCTGGTTTTTGCCACTGGATCGTATCCTTGAGCTTCCCTACCTCCACCACAAATGGCTTCCCAGATCTTAACTGAACCAGAATCCCCTGCAAGGCCCCACCCTAGCACTTCTGATTCAGCAAGGCGGGGGTGGGACCTGACAATCCGCATCTCTAACAAGGTCCCAGGTGATTTCTGGATGATGCTGATGCCAGTGGTCTGGGAGCACACTCAGAACCGCTAGCTTGGGCCATTTCAGAATTTCCTCTGAACACATGAAAGACCCTTCCTGAGAGGAATTTTGGTGAAAAGTGTTTTCAGCATCTTTTTTTTTTTTCTTTTTTAAGATTTTATTTATTTGACAGAGACACAGCGAGAGAGGGAACACAAGCAGGGGGAGTGGGAGAGGGAGAAGCAGGCTTCCCGCCGAGCAGGGAGCCCGATGCGGGGCTCGATCCCAGGACCCTGAGACCATGACCTGAGCCGAAGGCAGACGCTTAACGACTGAGCCACCCAGGCGCCCTGTTTTCAGCATCTTGTCACACATTATTCTATCGTTGTTGGAGGTAGAAAAAGTTACATAAAAATGTTTATGCCCGGGGCATCGGCTTCCCAGGTTCTCCAGAGAAGCAGAGAAGGGGATCCTAGACCACCCATCAGCTGGGTTTGCTGAACTAAAGATGGGCGCCTGTGGCTTGCGCAGATGATTTCCAGCAACTAACCAGGGCAGCTCCCACGGTTTCAGGCCAGAGGAGGTGCCAGCACTGGGAGCTGCATTGGGGGCAGGGCTGAGCCAACAGGGGCTGGAGTGCAGGGCCCCAGAAGCCAGATCAAGGATCATCAACACACTGGTAACTGTAATCAGATACCACTGTGCCAAGGGCATGTCAGAGATGGCCAAGGGCACGGCTGACCTAGCTGTCCCTGCCCCAGGGCCCTCGCTCTCTGTCGGGAGTGGGGGAGGCCAAGCCAACATGTGCAAATATGAAGACCTCAGACTAATGGTGGTCATTGGTGGGAAAGCCACAGTGGTGGAGAAGCTTCAGGGGACCTGGTTCTAGTCCCAGCCCTGACATTCCCGGATGAGGCTTTGATCTTGAGCACGTCCAGGCACCTTCCTGAGTCCTGTGGTGTCTCATTGGAAAAACAAGGGGCCGGCACCCGAACATGTCCTCTGCTCCATAAAACTCCATGGCCAAATGGGTCTTTAGGGCCTGGCATGCCAGTTCTCCATTAGGCTTGTGTTCTTTTTTGGGGTGGGGACAGAAGGCCAGCTCGGACGTTGTGAGGACTTGGGCCAGTCAGGACACATTGTGTTTTGCAGCCTCCTTGGGTTGTGAGAGGTGGTCAGACTGTGAGAGACCCAATGCCCTGTCTTGGCCCCAAGTGGAAGCAGGATGTTGGGGAGCACAGGTGTGGAGATGGTTGGCATACTTGACTTCCAGATGTCGAGGGTGCCCTGTACAGCTGGACCTCATTTGGCCCCAGCAGCTGTATAGGAGATCTGAAGGCACAGGGAGAAAAAGCATCAATCAACAGCTCTGGCTCGCGCTCTCTGGACTTGGCCCTGACTGCTTAAAATGGGTGTGGATTGTGAAGAGAAGGGGGAGGGGATGGAGGACAAGATAGGAGCCTGCGCTCAGGAGCAGGGCTCCTGGAGTCAGCCGTGGGACTTGGCCTTGCCCGCTGAGGTACTGGAGGGGTCGGGGGTCATTCATGTAGTTTCCCCACATTCTATAGTCAGATTGCTCCCAGGACTTCCATTGTCTCACCTGCCAACGGGAACTCCTGGTGGCTGCACCAGCCTCAGGCAGGGCCCCTTCTCAGGCCAGAGAGGGCCACCCCTATGACTTTGGGGCAGCCCCAGACTCGGGGTTTTTCCCCTTTCTCCCTTGCTCTGTCTCTCCTTCTGGAGCCTTGGGATTCTCCTGGCCCCAGCTAGCTGAGCGCTTCACACCCCATTGAAAAGTCACTGCAATAATTACCAGATCATTAACAGGGGATTTTGAAAAGGCACTTCAAAGCATCTCTCCCAGAATTGCTAAGACAGGTGTAAAAGTCTATCTGGGCAGAGAGCAGCCAGTTTAAAAGGATGTTGGGGACCGAAGGGTAGGTGTTAATTAAACTGGGCTGAGCGGCAAGGAGAGGGTAACCTTCCCATCTGAGCACCGTAACAACCAGGTGGTGGTGAGGGGGCCTCAAAGGTTTGGACAAAACCCAAAACGTCCAGACTTCGTTGCTCCTCTTGTACTTTATTAAAGAATTTGACCAAGGGGCGCCTGGGTGGCTCAGATGGTTAAGCGTCTGCCTTCGGCTCAGGTCATGATCCCAGGGTCCTGGAATCGAGCCCCGCATCGGGCTCCTGGCTCAGTGGGGAGCCTGCTTCTCCCTCTCCCTCTGCCTCTCTCCCTGCTCATGCTCTCTCTCTCTGTGTATCTCTGTGTCTCAAATGAATAAGCAGCTAATCAAGGTGATGGCTGCACAAGGTTTTGAGTTCCGGTGTTTGGGAGCTACAGGAGCCAAAAATACTTTCTGTGATTTTTTTTTCTTTTTTGTATATTCCAGGCTACTTCAGAGCACAACAGTTTCAAAACGTCGCCTCGGGGTCCTCAGCAACCTTAGCTCCTTGAGAGGACTGATTGGCAAGACACGTTTCCTAGATGCCAGACAGGAAATGGAAGCCAAGCACAGGAGTGTTTGGGCTCGCGGTGACCATCTTCAGCATCCCGCGAGCATCTGTCTGGCACCTTGCAGGCTGGTGAGGCGAGTGTGAAGCAGCGCACACTTCATGGGGTTTCATATTTGGAGTGTAGCAAATGCTACCTAGGACACCATGCTATCTGGGTATGACTTGCTAAGATGTCATTGTGTCCATTTGTCCATGAGACATCCCCCCACCCCCGCCCTGTGCTGTAAAGGTGCTGGTTCCCCCCATGCCCACCCCCAGATTCTCTGCCTGGATCCTGGACAGTGGGTCACGTGGCCTCAGGCTGCCGTTGGCTGCAATCCCGGTGGGAAAGGGAGGTATGGGGGTGGGGGTCCTAGAGGGGAGGAGGGTGTCGGGAGGGGCTGGGTGGCCCCAGAGGAGATGAATGAAAGTGATGGGTAGGGTGCAGAGCTAAGGAGGAAGGTGTCACCAGCTACATGAGAATCAACAGCTTGGAGACCCTCTGTCACTCACAGATCAACCTGCCCGCCCCCCCCTCCAAATGCTTCCATGTGTTGGTATCAACTTGTCATTTTGGATTTTATTAAAATCACCTCAAAAACCTGTCCCTGTATCATAGGCAATCTGATGTCTCTGCCATGTCTCTAGGCATTCTGGGGGCTCTTAATTTCTCCTGCCTGCCTGTGGTCCCGATTCCTGTTGGATTCCCAGTCTCTGTTCTGTGCTATTGTTTTTCCTGCAAGATATCACCCCACCTCACTCTGCCCTGATCCCTTCTTATTTCAAAGAGCCAATGGCTCAAAGCTGGGGCGGAGCTGACTCCCAGACCCAGTTCAGCAGAGCCCAGACACATTGAAAGGACCCCTTTGCCTTCAGCCTGGTCTGGATCCTTTATACACACACTGCTCCTCCTGCTATGAAAGCAAAACATGCATCCTCTTCCTAGCCCGTTTCCCTCTCATCTCTCATCTCCTCCCCCCTCCGAGGCCTCTGATGCCCCCACTTGCCAGGGCAACACTGTGGGCATGGAAGGGAGAAGGGAAAGATCAGGGGAGGGAAAAAGAACAACTCCCCTGCAAATCTCCAGGATCTGGCTTCAGCATTAAATTCAAATGGCCAGAGATTAGATTCTGCAGGCATAAGCCACTTACATGCAAATTTTGGCAAATCATATGCAAATATCACATGTGACTCTGCCCTGGATTGCATCTGCTTAGAGCAGGCAAGTAGAGCTTATTGGTGAAGTGCGTTCAAGATGCGGGGACACAGGAACAAGAGAGGAGAATGGGGGATTCTTCAACTCCAACTGCATGCCGGCAACTTTTACGTATGTCATTTGCTCAACCAGCACTTCTTGAGTGGCTGATGTGTGTCTGGCATGGTGATGGAGGCAGTGAGATCAACAGGAAGCAGTGCGCCCCCCTCCCAGATCTTCTAGATAAGTCAGGACCCAAACAAGTACGGTGAGGGGGTTTGCAATGGGAAGGCCATGCTTTGGAAAGACAGTGATGGTCACATGTGCAGGATGCTGTGGGGACACAGGGCAGGCCATCTCATCAGTGCAGGGCATCTGGAAACCTCCTGGAAGCGGTGATGCCTGAGCTGAGCTTTGAGGGATTAAAAGGAGATACTAAGTGAATGAGGGTTTTGTATTTAGGGCCACGGGTGCAGCTGGTGGATGAGTGTGGCGCTGGGAGGGGTGCATGAGGCGGGGGAGTGAGGAGAGGCGGGCTGGTGAGATTCAGGAGCTGGATCATCAAGGGTTTCAGCCCTGAGCTAAGAAGGTGGAGGTCTAGCCTGAAAAATGAGGGTGTAAGCAGGAGAATAATGAGAAAAGGAGGTGTTTCAGGAAAGCTTGCGGACTGCAGCGTGGGGCGAGGGCCGGAGCCGGTCCAGGTGGGGCAAAGAGGCTGGTTGTGAGGGCTTAGACTGGGCTGTGGTGGGAGAGACCAGGAGGTGGACATTCTCAGGAAAATGATGTAGGGGCCCAAAGGAGTAGGATTCTGTGATCAGTCAGTCGTGGAGGGTGATGGTAGGAGAGGGATCCTGGATGATTAGCAGGTCTGAGCCTTGGGTGATAGACCTAGGACCGTGGGAGAAGCAGGTGGAGGACAGTTCTATCTTGGACATGTTTGGCTTGAGGAGCTGCAGGGGACTCAAGAGTCATATCCAAGATGCAGGATGCCTCTCACTGTGTTGGGTCAGGTTCTCCAGAAGCAGGTGTTTCATCTGAGTGTAAGAATTGCATTACGGAAGAGCTCCCAGGAGAAACTGGTAGAGGGGGGGGGGGGGGGGGGGGGGGGTGTCCGGGAAGGGGACAAGGGCTAATGTCACACAGACACATCCAGATGACAACTGCTTCGCTTCCACCAATGAACTATTTTCATTCCTAGTTTGCAGGTGGGAACGCTCAGGTGCAGAGAGACTCCTGGCCAGGGCCAGGGTGCTAATATATTAGCAAAGAAACTAGGATTACCAGGTCCATCTGCCTCCAGACCCCATCCCTAGACATCATGATCCGCTGCCCCAGGCCTTCCAGGGGAGGGAGCATCCCGGCAAATGCTGCAACTGTCTTGGAAAATTTGTGGGGTGAAGTCAAGGATAATATTTTAGGTTTGTTAGGGGGTCACTTAATTTCCTTTGGCAAGAACATGGGAAGAGCCAGAGCCCAGACTCTGTGCAGGACAGACTGTCCTGGCCTCCCAGCTGCCCCAGTCAATGGGAGACAGAGGCTGGGTTCTGACAGTCCTGTTGCTAGTGGTTCCTCCAAGGGTAGTTTTGCAAACAATGCTGAGAAGCTGATTGTGGCAATAAATTACCATGTTAAAAGGAATTATTTTTATCATGGTGTTCTGGGGCCCTGAAGAATGCAGCAAACAAAGACAGGTTGAGTGGACTATTCTGTTTGTGTGGGCCTAGGGTGGAGGCCCAGATGCAGGAGTGTGTGTGTGTGTGTGTGCTCACATTCTTGCCTGCTCCTCAGCTTGAAATGCATTATGCAGGCGCTGGGCCCTTCCACCGTGGGGGGTTTCACAGTAGTCTGAGATGCCCTCTTCCCCAGAGACCTGTCTGCCCAGGACACAGCAAGAGAAACACTCCTTAGGGGATGATGTCTGAAGAGCCTATGGTTGAGACTCTTAACTCTAGGGAACAAACTGAGGGTTGCTGGAGGGGAGGGGGTGGGGGATGGGGTAACTGGGGGATGGGCATTAATGAGCGCGCTTGATGAAATGAGCACTGGGTGTTGTAGGCAACTGATGAATCACTGAATTCTACCCCTGCAACTAATAATACAAGATACTGTATGTTAACTAAATTGAATTTATTTATTTAGTTATTATTATTTTTAAAGATTTTATTTATTTATTTGAGAGAGAGAATGAGAGAGAGCATGAGAGGGAAGAGGGTCAGAGGGAGAAGCAGACTCCCCACTGAGCAGGGAGCCCGATGCGGGACTCGATCCCGGGACTCCAGGATCATGACCTGAGCTGAAGGCAGTCGCTTAACCAACTGAGCCACCCAGGCGCCCAACTAAATTGAATTTAAATTAAAAAAAAAAAAATCTTAACAGCAACAACAACAACAACAAGAGCCTGTGGTTGGTCTTGATCCTAGAGCTACCTGACAAGAAGTCTGTGACCTTCCCTGGCCATCTTCCTTTGGAAAGACTGGCCAGGAAAGGCCCTTCCAAATGTCCAGCTGAGGTAGAGGTGGGAGCCTCTGCCTTGTTTGAGGAGAACACATCACAGAATACTCTGATTTACATGCTGTTCAATGTGTCAACTTTTGGTTAAAGCTAACATACTCAGAGCTGAGCAGGCCCATGCAACAGCACTCAGGGAAAGAAAACAGAGCATGACCAGCTCCCCCAGGAGCTCCCTCCTGCCTCCTTCCCATCACTGCACAACCAGCCTGAGCTCCTCCTGACTTGCAACAGCAAAGATCAGCTTGGCCTGCCCTTGTGCATGATATAAAGGAATCACACAGGTACGTTCTGAAAGGAAGATTATAAACTTGAGTCCTGTAAAGTAAATGATAGGCTTCGGTCGGGGTTACTTGTAATTTAAAGGAAACTTCTGGTGAAGTCTTTTGTAATTGGATTAATTGTCCTTGGACCTGAGCCTTGTGCACACTAAGGTTTCATAAAACTGAACATGTCATTCAGGATTAGAGATTCATTTAGGGTCCTGGAAAATGGCCCATGTTGCAGACAGAGCCTAGCAAGGAATCACCAACTGAGTTTTTATGAAACAGGACCATCTTGCATTGCCTTCGGCCTTAGATTATTGATTCTCAACCTTGGCTGCGCATGGAAACCCCCTGGAGAGCTTTAAAAAATATTGATGCTGGGGGGTCTCTCCCCAGAGGTTCTGATGGCTCAACTTAGATAATTTTGGGCTTTTCTATTCTCAGAGTTGACCTGTAGAGTGTGAAAGAAAACACCTGTTCTGACACTTGTTAAAGATGGGAAGGCAGACTTAATTCAGTGGGACCACTGCAACGGGGTCTTGCAGTAGGGTAGAGAGACGGGGCTCAAGTCTGAATACAATCAGGAAAAGTGGGGACTTACAGCCAAGGAGCAGGGTGGAAAGGGTCAGGAGTTGGAAAATTACTAAAAGTGTAGGGTAATTCCTTGCTCAACTGACCTAATACGATTCTTGCTGAAGGCAGGTCCGGGTGATCAGACACTACCTTATTAGACAAGGAATTGGATCAAGGTTCGAGGGTGATCAGAAGTTGAGGATGGGGGAGTCTAGCTAAACTATCTTCATAGCATTCTTTTTAATGCTTGGGCCATGCAAAGGTAGACACAGAAGTCCAAAAGTTGTGGCCTCAATGGAAAGAAGATTCACAGGAGCCTGACTATAGTTTGGTCAAGGACACTTTTTTAGTCAAGGGTATGGATCTGGGTAGAGAAGGTTCTGGGTGACTCCAGGGAGGAAGCATATGATGCATTTGCTACCAAGATGTTGAGTTCAGTGCAGACCCAGAGAAGAGGTCACTTCTCTACTCTCCTCCAGTGACAGCCCAGGCCCCTCTAGACTGAGATTGTTGTGATGACGATGGGTGGGGGGAGGAAGAGGAGGGTGAAAATCATGTGGCCTGGGAAACGTTGCTTAGTATCTCTGAGGCTGTTTTTTCATCTATAAAATGGGAGATAATATTAATAGTGCCGAACCCACAGGTTTCCTGGAAGCACTAAACAAGGAAAGGCATGTAGGCCATTTAGCATGGTGATGGGAACATTGTGATTGTTCAATCAAATGTCATCATTGTTAAAAAACGAAAAACAAAAAAAAACAACCCAACCAAGTAAATTTGTTGCTCTAATCTGCTTTGTTTTTTATTTATTTATTTTTAAACTTTTTTTTTTTTAAGATTTTATTTATTTGACAGAGAGAGACACAGCGAGAGAGGGAACACAAGCAGGGGGAGTGGGAGAGGGAGAAGGAGGCTTCCCACTAAGCAGGGAGCCCGATGTGGGGCTCGATCCCAGGACCCCGGGATTATAATCTGAGCCTAAGGCAGACGCTTAATGACTGAGCCACCCAGGCGCCCCCTAATCTGCTTTATTAAACGATTCATGATCCAGACAACAGCTCAGCTAGCAAGTAGAGGGGAGCACCAGGAAAGGCAAGGATTTTAAAGGCAGAGAGAAAGCATTACAAAAAGGAATTTATTAGCAAGGGCTGCATTGTTTAGGCAAGACCACCCTCCTAAGGGGGTAGCGGGTCTTTCGGAGGATTGCCTGCAAGAAATTCCAGTGTGTCTGGGTAAGGGTTACATTCTGGAGGGGGTTGAAACTGCAGTTAAGCTAGGTGTTAAATCTTGGTTTAGTGACGTTGGGCTTCAGCTTAATTAGCTCCATTATGGCCCCGTGGTTTTCTTTTTAACACCATCTTTATCCCCAATTATTGAAATCTGCCTCAGAGAGAGTATTTGTGACTTTTATAATCTTCAATTAAAATGTGCCCATCTGAGCTTGGCCAGAGAAGAACAGTGACATCACCTAATATTCTCTGGGCCAGATGGGCCTCTCTTTTCTGGAAACTAGTCCAGAACCTTCAGGGACCACAACCATGAAAACAAATCCCTGGGGCAAATAGTCTTAAAGGTGCAACCACCCCAAAAAGGAGGTCTAGGCCTGCTTAAAAACACAGGGTGAAAGAAGAGGTGTGTCTGATGGCTCATTCCAGCCTGCGTAAGGCGTGCAAATTGGAGACAGATGAATTTTTCTCAAGAAAAACTTAGTAATTCTCTTCTGAGAACACTGAAAATGTAATGGATTCAAGCCAGAATTCAGAATTTTGTAAAATCTCAAGAAGAAGGAAAAAACTTTTCCTAGGGCTGAAAGTGTAAAGAGGCACAGCTCCAAGGACTCTGTTGTCTTGGATTTTGATGAAATCCGGGTAAGGTGGACCCAGGGTGGAGATAGTCTAATAGGGAGCTCAAGGTCATCTACTCACATTCCATTCCAGTGAAGTGAAGGGGAAATTTAAACCCAGCCAAAGGGCAGGCTTTGGGCTAATGAATGTCCAATCCCAGCTGGGTGACGTCCCCAGATGGTTTCCTCTGGGCCTGTCATTGTTCATTCCTTGGCTTTTACATTCTGCAGAACTTGAAAAGAATATTTATTTCCTTCTGATAGTCAAGAGCATTCTGTATGTAACATCCAGGGCGATACTGTCTCCATTTACTATACGTATTGTAGAAGATATATTCATAGTGACCTTCTTGCCTTTTAACAAAAGTTTATTTTTTTTCTCAGTATCTACCTCTGCCTCATATGACTCAGAAGAAGAGTCTTACTCCTATCTCCAGCTTCCAGGATAGATCCTGATTTGATAACCCGTATCCTTCCCAATGACTGCTTAGTTAATGACCCATGCCTCAATTTTAGCCGATGAGAAGGGAGAGGAAGTTTGCTGGGTGTCCCCAGGAGACTTTGTTTTGTTCCTGAGTCGACTTGGAAATTTCTGTGTCTGAAAATGACTCTGGCCACTGCTGCTGTGATCTTGCTCCTAACCCAATAATGAAACCCCTTAAGACCACAGAGTGCGGTGATGGAAAGGACCTGGATCCTGAGTGACACAGCGGAGTTTCTGAGTATGCGGACTGGCACCCGACCTCTGGACCTCCAGTTATGTGAAGGAATGATTTTCTGTGTTGCTTAGCGTTTCCTGTTACTTGCAGCCCAAAGCATCCTAAATGCCGGATGAGGTGGACTCAGACGCTTGGGACTCAGAGGTTAAGTGAATTGCTTGTGGTCACCCAGCTATTAAGTAGTAAAAGACCAGACTGAAACCTACATTTCCCTACTCCTTATCCAGCTTTCTGCTTTCCTCCATCCCAAAGTGGCGATTTCACTCTTAGGAAATTAATCATAGGGTGTCCTGACATTGAATTGAATGCCCACATCTCATTAGGCCTTAGGGAGGTTAATAAAACAATGGCCAGCTATGGGCCCTGGCCTGTAGCAGACAGAGCTGTCCTTCCTCGCTGAAACCAAGCATGAGCCCCATGCGGAGAGATGTGGAGGTCTTGCCTGTCTCTCTGATTTCCCTCCCTCTGCCATCTTTGCTGAAATGTCCGCCCCATAACTTTTCTCAGCCCAGGCATCATATATTCTGATTTCCAGTTGCTCTAACCCATGCAGAATTGACCCACCTTTGCTTCAGACATCATGGTGGCATCTACATGCTTTTATCTTATCCCCAAGGTGCCTAACTGCACAATGATTTTACACATCTGTTGTGTCACGTGCTTTCATCTACAAGAATAGTGACTTAAATAATTAGGGAATTAGTTTCCCTACTTAATGAGAAGTTTCGTGGTTGGCAATTCCAGGGCTAGTTTAGCCCTTCCGTCCTGCATCAAGGATCCAGGCCCTTTCCTTCCTTGTACGTTCCTTACCATGCTTTGTATATTGGACACGATTCTTTCCACCATCAGAAATGGCTGCCATGGCCCCAGATGCCATGTCATCACACAGTGAGGTACAGAAACAGGAAAAGAAAGGGGACAGAAATCCTCACACCTTTCTCTCTCTTATTTTTCGGAGAAGACAATCTCTTCTCAAAGCTGCCTGAGAATTTGCCTGAGGCCACAGAGCTGGTGCTATAGTGGAGTGGAGATTTAAATGTGACTCTGGACTGTCCAATAGAAATATAATGCAAACTACATATGCAGTTTAAATGTAGCTACGTTTAAAAAGTAAAAAACAGGTGATATTAATATATTTTATCTAACCCATGTATCCAAAAGATTATTTCAACATGCCGTCAATCTATGAATTACTTTTTTTTTTTAAAGATTGTTTCTTTTTTTTTTTTTTAAAGCAATCTCTATATCCAATGTGGGGCTCGAACTTACAAACCCAAGATCAAGAGTTGCACACTCTACCCACTGAGCCAGTCAGACGCCCCTCAATCTACGAATTATTAATGAGATCTTTTACATTTTTTAATACTAAGTCTTTGAAATCCAGGGCGACCTTTATACTTACACATTGAGTATATCTCAATTCAATCACTATATTTTCATTGGAAATACTTGATCTGCATTTGTAGTTATAAAATTTATATTGAAAAACAGAGATATACATACCCAAGTTGTTCCAAATAGACTAAAAGTTTCCCAATAGCTGAATCAAGTAGCAATTTTCACATTTACAATTAAATGGATCAAGTTCAATAAAATTAAAAATCCAGTTCCTTAATCATGGTAGCCACATTTCAAGTGACTAAATGTATGGGGCACCATAGTTCTGGACCCTGTATGCTTAAGCTCATTTTTTTTTTTTTTTAAAGATTTTATTTATTTGACAGAGAGACACAGAGAGACAGGGAACACAAGCAGGGGGAGTGGGAGAGGGAGAAGCAGGCTCCCTGCCAAGCAGGGAGCTCAATGAGGGGCTCGATCCCAGGACCCTGGGATCATGACCTGAGCCGAAGGCAGACACTTAATGACTGAGCCACGCAGGTGCCCCAACTTAAGCTTATTTTAATCAAATTCTCTGTGCCCTAATACATAGTAATGTGTTAGCAGGTGTCCACTTATATTTAGGTGGTGCACAATTTCTATAGTTAGAAGACTGGCATTGTAGTTGTTGCCCTGTTTCCAATTAGCTGTGTGACCTCAGGTGAGTCACTATGTTTCTCTGGGCCTCTATTAACTCACTTGTTAGTGAGGGACTGTAATCTTCAGCATCTCTTCTAGCTCTAAAATGATGTATTATTTCTCTCTTCTAGAAGGGGAAGGAATGAGGACATTATTAAAACCCTGGCACTGAGGCACACACACATTCACTCCGGTGAAATATATGAACATTGGTGTGGCCAGTCTCTGGCATCTGTCGAAAATGTTGTGGGCAGGCAGGACTCACATGGCATCTCTTCCTGTCATCCAATACTGAGAGTCCGCTCATTGTATCTTTTTCCAGAATGCTCGGGACAAAAAACACTGAGGTATTGTCTGGGCTCCAAATACCAGGAAATATTGCTAGTTTGTTCCGTGTTCCCTTTTATACACCACCTTTTAAGGAAGAAAATCCTATACGTGGACAGAAACTCCTACATCGGTTCGTGCCATGGCTCTGAGTCACTGGGTTCCTGGACCAGGCTCTGTCCTTTTATATGTGAAAGAAGGGACCCTTGGTTCTCCCAGACTCTCCTCCTGTGAGTGTGTTTATACTGTGTGCTCCTGGCTTGTTAGTCAGAAAGGGGCTTTTGGTTTATCAGATAGCATAAAACCTCGACTATATTTTAACTCCAGAGCTACAAAAGAATGGTCAGGGGATTCAAGTCAAACTGAAGAATAACTATTGAGGCTTGAGGCTCAGCACTCCACATAATAATTGGGGTTGACCCAGAACTTGCCTTTTGAATGGAGGATGTGGGGCTGTCAGTGGGATAAAATTTTAGGGCTCTGTGGGAAGGACCCAGTTCTCAAAAACAATTTTCCCAGACTGGTGACTTTTTACTACTAGAAGTTCGTTTTCTTGGGTCCCCTAAGGTAGGCGTAGTAGAAATAGCCTCCTTGCCCACAAATGAGAGAGTCTAGCCTTAGATTTGAACTTTGGAGAAGAGGGTTACTAAGAAATGAAATGGGAGCAGAGGGCAAGAAGGGGGCAGCCGGAACCAAGAGGACACTAAAGGAAGATGCTAAAGGTTGTCAGCCATTTTACGTTAAGCGAATGCCATACTGGAGTTTATACAGACCAGGAAATACATAAAGAACCTGTCCCAGGTTATGCTCTGCTTAAAGGAAACAGGAGTGTGGGGTTTAGTTCTCTCCTTTCTTTAATCAGAATGGCAATTGGCTTATTTTTTCATCTATTCATTCATCTTTTCATCCATCAGTTGTGGCAGATTGCTTTCCAAGATGGACACCGCCAATTCCTACTAATGGGCTCTGCAATTTCAATGCGTGAATGCATGGGAAAGGGGGGGACTCCTCACCCCAACAAGCAATTCCCCCGTACTGGCTGGGTATCCTACAGTTTGACGCAGGTCTGACAGTATTCTACCCCAAGGCACTGGGGTGAGATGCACAGATTGCACAGTGAGGGTTTGGCCCTCCAAGACCACCTCCACTGCAGCTGTCAATGGGAAGTCCAGGTTGGAGGTTCCCATGACCCCTTCCTTGACTTGGGTTAATTTACTAGGGCAGCTCACAGAACTCAGGAGACCCGTCTGCTCACTAAATTACTGGTTTATTTTAAAGGATATTAAAGGGCACCTGGGTGGCTCAGTCATTAACGTCTGCCTTCGGCTCAGGTCATGATCCCAGGGTCCTGGGATCGAGTCCCACATCGGGCTCCTTGCTCGGCAGGAAGCCTGCTTCTCCCTCTCCCACTCCCCCTGTTTGTGTTCCCTCTCTCGCTGTGTCAAATAAATAAATAAAATCTTTAAAAAATAAGAAGGATATTAAAGGATGCAAATCAACAGCCAGATGAAGAGATACATAGGGTGAGGTCCCAAGCAAAGGAGTTTCTGTCCTTATAGAGCTTGGGGTCCCTCAGGGTGGCAAGTGGAAGTGTTCCGGTTCGCTGTCTGGAAGCTCTTTGAACCTGTCCTTTGGAGTTTTTAGAGCGGCTTCACTGCATAGGCATGATTGATGAAATCGTTGGCCACTGGTCATTGATTCAGCCTCCAGCCCCGCTTGGGACTGAAAGTTCCAACCTTCTAATCACATGGTCGGTTCTCATGGCAACCAGCTCCCCCCCCCCCCCCCCCCGCCCCATCCTTAGGTGTGGTCCAAAAGTCACCTTGTTAACATAACAAAAGGCACCTTAATAGCTATCAGCACTTAGGAAATTCCAAGACTTTTTTGGTTTCTGGGCCAAAAGCAAAGACAGAGACCAAATATATATTTCTTATTAGAAATCACAATATCACACCTGCCCTCCCTGTACAAACATGCCACTCTTTCCATCAAGTGCTGGGTTTATTTTCCCCTCCCCTCGATGCTGTGGAGAGGCTGGTTTGGGACTTCCTTTGATCAATGGAATATGCTAGAAGTGACCCTGTGCCAGTTCTAGGCCCAGTCGTTAGGAGGCAGTGTAAAGCAGCTCGGGATAGATTACTGGATGAGAAGGCACATGGAGGAGGACAGGACATGCAGAGGAGCTTGATGTACCAGACTCTTCTGGGACCTTCCCACCCCGTCTGGAAGCAGGTGAGTGAGTGGCCCCAACTAGTGCCACATGGAGCAGAAGAACACTGCCCGTAGTCACAGAATCATGAAAAATTTACATTGCTGTGGTTCTAAGCCAGGATGTTTTGGGGTGGTTTGTCATCCAGCGGTACATAACTGAATGTTTACCATATGTTTTTGGCAGCTATGTTTAAGGGGGTTCCTTTTTACTCCAATTTTCTAAAATAGGTTTTTGACCGTAAATAGGAGTTGAAATTTGTTAAATGATCTTTTCTGCCTTTATTGAAGTGATCATGTGATTACTTTTCTCCTTTAATCTATTAGTCTTTGATTTGCTATGAAAATTTTGATAGCTTTTTAGCAGAGGTCTTGCGCATTTTTCATTAAATTTATACCTAAATGTTTTGTTTTTTGATACTATTATAAATGGTATCCTAAAAATTATTTATTTTCTAATTATTTGTGACAGTATATGCCAAGAATGTTGATTCTTATATATTGACCTTGCATTCTGTGGCTTTGCTAAGCTCACTGATTAGTTTTAGTAATTTTTTCGAAGATTCCTTAGGATTTTCTATATACACAATCATACAGTCTACAAACAGGGATGGTTTTACTTCTTCCTGACCAGTGTTTATGCCTTTTGATTTTTCTTGCTTTATTGAAATTGCTATGATTTCTTAAACAATGATGGATAGAAGTGGTAAGAGTTCACATATCCTTGCCTTGTTCCTGCTCTTAGGGGGGGGAAAAGTATTTATTTTTCATCACTAAGTATCATGTAAACTTTAGGTTTTTCATAGATGCCCTTTATCAGGTTGAGAAATTTGCCTTCTAGTCATTATTTGCTGGAAGTTTTTATTTTGAATGGGTGTTGAATTCTGTCAAATAGTTTTTCTTCATTAATGAGACATAATTCTTTTATCCTGTTAATGGGAGTGAATTACAATGTGGTCTGCAGCCTCTAAGATGGTCCCCAGAAACCCTCTCCACCTGGTATTCATGCCTTTGTGTAATTCCCTCTCCTGAGAATTACCTGGCCTTAGTGATTTGCTTTATAATGAATATAATGCAGGAGAGGTGGGGGCACAGGACTTCTGAGATTAGGTTATAAAAAGACTGGGGCTTCCCTCTTGGGTGACTTCCCTCACTCATCTGCTCTGAGGAAAGCCAGCTGCCATGTTGTGAGCTAACCGTGGAGATGTCCACATGGCACGGAATAGAAGGAGCTTTGGCCAAGAGCTAGAGAGGAACTGAGGGCTTCAGTCCAAGAGCCCATGAGGAATTGAATCTTGCGAGTAACCACATGGGTGACTTTGGGAGCAAATCCTTTCTCAGTTAGATCTTCAGATGAGACCACCACCTTGGCTTACCTTTTGACTGTAACCTCATGAGAGACTCTGTGCCAGAGAACCCATTAAAAGGCACCTGGATTCCACACCCACAGACAGTGAGAGAATAAATGTTCATTGCTTTAGGATGCTAAATTTTGGGGGTTATTTCTTTATGCAGCAAGAGATAACTAATATATACATCAACTACCTTTTGAATGCTAAATAAATCTTGCGTTCTTGGGTTAAATTCCATTTGGTCATGATATATTTGCCTTTTATACCTTCTTGGATTTGACTTAGTAATATTTTTTAAAGATTTTTGTGTCCAGGCTCATGAGGGATATTGGTCTGTATTTCTTTTGTAATGTCTTTGTCAGCTTTTGATATTAGAGCTATGCTAGCCTCATGAAATGAAATCTTTCCTCCTCTATTTCTTGGAAGAGTTTATGTAAGATTCATATTATTCCTTCCTCAAATGTTTGCTGGACTTCACCAGTAAGCCTACAGTTTTCTTCTAGTAAGCCCCCTTTTCTCCCCTTAAGTATAAATACAATAATCTTATAGGTATAGGTCTATTCAGATTTTGTTTCTTCTTAGATCACTTTTTCCCCTTCTCCAGCTTTAAAGATCAAAACCGAAAGTATATGGGTTGTCTATCAAAAGAAAGGCAACCATGGCATAATAGGAATTCCTAAAGTTGCTTAGTACAACAGGACTATGCAAGGTAAAACGAGCATGTTGGGTGGAAATGCATTTGTAGAGAAGAGTTCAAGGGACCAAGATGGTGGAAAAGGCAGCCTGGATGAAAGAGTTCTGTTGGAGGAGAAGAATGAGAAAGTTTTAGGAGTTTTAAGGTACTAGAGAGTTGAGAGCAGAAGAATTTAATGAGTTGTTATGGCCTAAATAGGATTCCCTGGTATCTGTGAAAGAAACAAGCATTAAAATTAAAATTTGTGTCCTACCAAGCTGAAGTGAAGTCTTTTAGGACACCACCACTATGAGTGTTTGGGACATAGGGCAAGAGGGATGAATGCTTTGTAAGCATTGCAATTCCTTTGCTCTGTTTAACTTCCTGAACTTGATTAAAATAACTTTTTTTCCAGGGGAGCCTGGGTGGCTCAGTCAGTTGAGCATCTGCCTTCAGCTCAGGTCATGATCTTGGGGTCCTGGGATCAAGCCCCACATCAAGCTCCTTGCTCAATGGGGAGTCTGCTTCTCCCTCTCCCCCCTGCTTGTGCTCTCTCTCAAATAAATAAAATAAATAAATAAATAAATAAATAAATAAATAAATAACCTCTTTAAAAAAATAACTTTTTTCCTGAACTTCATTAAAATAACTTATATACTTTGCTCCCATTGCTTCGTAATACATCGCTCCAAAACTTAGTGACACACAAGAACCATTTGTTATTACGCTCACGGATTCTTTGGGTCAGGAATTTGAACAGGACATAGTAAGGGCAAGTTGTCTCTGCTCCACGTGGTCTCAAAGTCTCAGTTCTCTCTAACACCCCTTTTTCTCTGCCCACTATGCTTTCCGGGTCGGATGAAAGCCTTAGCTTCCTTAACACACTCTGCATTTCTCTTGCCAAGGTCCTTCCTCCACACACACATGCTTCGCAGCCCAGAATGCTCTTCTCATATGTCCTTGGCTGATCAATTTCTTCACTTTTTTGGGGGGGCTGGTTAGATGGGGTCCTTCCTGACCTTTCCACCTGCTTAAGTGCCCTTCCTCTGGGTTCCCATCATTCTATGTACTTCCCTATCATGAAACATATCATGTGTAACTTCCTGATTCTAATGTCCAACTCCCCAACCAGGTTGCTTGCTCTGTGAAGCTAGAGATGGCCTCTGTCTGTTCAAGGGCTATCCCTGGCAGCTGGCACATATTTACTAGTTGAATGCATTAATAGACAAGGCAAGCTTTGTTATTCCCATTTTACAGAGGTGAAAACAGGGTGCAGGAGAATAAGAGCCAGCCCAAGTCATGGTCAGTTCTTGACAAAGCTGAGTCTAAGTGCAGGTCATGCCGCCAACCCAACACCCTCATGCATTCTGGCAACAGGTCATCAGACAGGTTTGTGGCAACCCCCCACAGCTTTGGTGCTTGGTACTCTGCCAGCTGTGTCCACTGTCTTTCCAGCCTGGAAATGCCAGGCAACTGGGACCGTGGCAGAAAAAGCCCCGGTTATTAACTTATTTTTATTCATTTTTCCATGAACCACCCAGCAGAAGATTATGCCATTAACTTGTCTTGGTAAGTACAGCCAGAGAGATGCACGCTCTATTCCCATGATTAAGTCTCCTTTTCAACTAAAATATTGATTGTAATTAGGAAATAAGGCCTAGGGAGGATGCTGGGAAAAGTGGCAGTAGGATGTGGAGACAATAGGCTTTTGTGAGAAGAGGAGAGGGTGGCAATTCTGTCTCCTTGTGTTGCTGGCATTCTTCTTTCCCACATAGAGTGGTGACAAATTGGTTTCTTTTTCTTTTTTTGAATTGGGGAAAAGAGTACCCGCAAAGTACTTAAATCAGGGATAGAACGAGCCTGACATCCAGACAGCTGGATCACCCTGTCTATTTAGCAGCTGTTATTCGTGGGTGTTGAATCAATACTATTGAACCCCCAGATTTCCCAGACCGGACACTTCCAGATGCCCAGCTCTGATGCAGGGGGACCTGGGAGGTGAGGCAGGGCTGGACCAGTCACAGCTGGACCTGTGAGATGGTAACCAAGCAACAAGACACCCAGGGCCATGTGGCAGGATGGCAAGCAGAATTCAAGATGGCAGCCCCTCAAGGCAAAGTAAGAGCAAGGTCCTGAGATGGAGAGCTCAGAGGGCCAGAAAAGCAGGAGGAAAAAAAGCACCTGGTTACTAGGCATGAGAAATCCAGATGGGCATGGGAATTTCTGAATTCCATAGCAACCTAGTAACAACGAACTATCCTTGATACAGAAGCCAGATCCTAGCCCACAGAGGAGCTTGCCATACTCTTCCTTTTAAGGATGAAACCATTTTAATACTCGATAAATAACACACAGGAGCACTTAACAAACGAAGCCATACAAATGGCCATTAAGCATATGAAACAGGTCTCATATTTTTTAGTCATCAGGGAAATGAAAATTGAAACCACAGTGAAAAACCATTTCATGTCACTGGATGGCTAATCTTAGAATGGCACCTCCTGCTGGAGGGAAGGCAAAATGGTAGAACCACTTTGGAAAATGGTTTGACAGGTTCTCATAAATTTGAACACATAAATGACCACCCTATGATCCAGTAGTTCCATTCTTAGACATTTACCCAAGAAAAATGAACACATGTCCACAAAATTATTTGCATATGAATGTTCATAAGCAATTTTATGTAAAAAGCCCCAAACTGAAAACAATCCAAATATCCATCAACTTGAGACTAGATAAATACATTTTCCATATAATGAAATACATTCGGTAATTTAAAAGAAAGAACTAATGGTATATGCAAGAGGGAGAATGAATCTCACAGGCATTATGCTAAGTAAAAGATTCCACAGTCGTTTCTAGGTAATTCAAGAACGGTTGAAAACTCATCTGTGGTGATGGAAATCAGAATGTGGTTGGGGTTGGAGAAGGTGACCGGGAGGACCTGAGGGAATGTTCCAGGATGACAAAAATGTTCTATATTTCACTTTGGGTGGTGGTTCCAAGAGTATAGACAACTGTCAAAATCTATCACCTAAAATCATGGCGCTTTGCTGTGTGCAAATCATATCTCAGTTAAAGCAAAGTCATAGGCAACTTGCAATCTCCAGGTCTAGAATGACAAATACAAAGATCACCTACTGCTATTTCCGCTTCTCCTCCCAGGGCAGTAATTATTCATTGATTTCAGCATTCTGTGCCCTTGAGCTTCAGTGGTGCTTCAAAATACACCACAGTATGGCTCTGTGAGCAGCCTCTATCAATCCACCCATCTGTTAGGAGTCAAAGTCGATAGAATGATATTGCTGTTACTGTGGCCATCGACTTGTTTCTTTGGTTTGGTGAGGCCTGGAGAAATTCAAGTTTTTTTATAAAAATGATGATCCACAGAGAAGTGTTATAACAATTCATATCCCACTTTCCTAATCGCACCACTAGTACCACTCAAGTGTATTTCCTTCTGCTATGTTGTCCTAGGTGTAATTTAGCATACAAGTGTGGGTCCTGGTTCTCTCCTCCTAAGCATTCTTCTTGGTTACTAATAGCTTTCATCACTTCTTTTTATTTTCTCAAATGGTGGCATAATTCTCTGAGGTGCTGCACTGTCGTTTACTGACGCTTTCCTATGGTGGCAACCACCTGTCCTCCCTTTTTATTCATACGATGTGGGAGGTGGGTATTGAGTTATGGGCTGTAGTAAATCTTCACTGAGTGCCTGCTACAAGTAGGCACTGCATTCAGCATTTTACGTATATTTTATTTAATCTTTACAACCACTGTTTAGGGCAGGCACTAACGATGCTTTATGGATAGGGAAACTGAGGCACAGAGACATTAGGGAACTCACGCAGGGCTACACTGCCGCTAAGTGGCAGTGTTAGGACTGAACAAGATTCCCACTCTTCGAGAGTAGCAAGTGGGAAGACCAAGGTACTCCCTGGAGAGCAGGGAGCCTCAGATGTGGGGGAAGCTGGTTCTCCTGGGCTAATGCCACCAGCTGGAGCAGCCCATTCCAGTTAGGCCAAACCCCACTTATCTGCTCCCGCTGGCTCTCCTCAGCATCCAGAGAATGACTTGATTTGTTATTGGGATGCACCGTGTGCTAATTCACTCCAGGGATTCCTGGGGGCCACTGGGTGGCTCAAGATTAACTCAGCAATCCAGAATCTTCCATCGAAGAGGCAGATGCTGGGAACATCCTGCCCTCAGTGTCTTCTAGTTCATGGTTCTCCTCTGCTCAAGTCTTAGGGGCAGAACTCTGGATGCTGTCAAGTATCATTTAATCATTGGAGTAGATTCAGGTTTGGGTTTTTTTTTTGTTTTTGAACAAGGCCTGGGGATTGTTTGCTCATGGGTACTCCTGTGGCCTCATTCTTAGCAAAGAAAGCACTGAGTAGTGGGGTGGTTTGTTCTGGGCCTTTCCTTTTTTTTTTTTTTTTTTTAAGATTTTATTTATTTATTTGACAGAGAGAGAGACAGCAGGGAGAGAGAGAGAGGGAACACAAGCAGGGGAGCAGGAGAGGGAGAAGCAGGCTCCCCGCTGAGCAAGGAGCCCAATGTGGGGCTCGATCCCAGGACCCTGGGATCATGACCTGAGCCGAAGGCAGACGCTTAACGACTGAGCCACCCAGGCGCCCCTGTTCTGGGCCTTTCTTTCACCATATATGAATGGGGTAATAATGTCCACCTCACATGGTAACGACTGTCTAGTACCTGCTCCCAGCTCTCCACGCATGGGGCGGGCACTGTGGACTCAGGTGTGTCCACTCTGCCCCTGCCTCTCTGGCTAGAGCTGGTGGGCCATGAGGGTACCCATACAACCAAGCACTGTGAAATCTGGTAGCTGAAACAACAATTTCTTATCACCCCCAAGTCTGTGGGTTGAATTGGGCTCAGCTGAGCAGTTCCTACTCGAGGTCTCTCATACAGTTTCTGTCAGACGGTGACTGGGGTCATCAAGAGGGCTCACTCCCGTGACTGGTCGTTGGTTCTGGCTGCTGGCTGGGAGGTCAGCATGCCTAACATGGCTTCTCCATGTGACTTGGGGGCTTCTCGCAGCACGGGAGCTGGGTTCTAAGGGCAAGTATCCCCAAAGGAAATTTTCCAAGAGACTCAGTCATGGATGCTTCAAGGCTTCTTATGATCTAAGGGGATGAATATTGAGAGGCGTGGTCATTGGTGGTGGGAGGGACATTTGGGGGAACTAGCTACCCCATTTCGGGGTCTTTTCCAGCTCCACTATTTCCCATTTACTTTGTAACAAACCATTCTCTGTGCCTGGTAACGTGTCATGTCCCTATCTGTTTTCTCATTTCATCCCCATGACAATCTTTGGAACTCCCACTTTCAAGATGAGGAAACCAGTCACAGGTTAGGTAACTTGGCCAGGATCCCTTTCACTGCAAGGCCAGTTCTCTCTGCCTAGTGGTTTGTGACTAGGAACCAGAGAGCTGCCATCAATTGAAACCCCACCCACGTTCCTAGCATGAGGCTGGGTCCCCAGGAGAGGCTAAACGTGTGCTTCCTAATGAAACACAGGTCTTTTCTTTGAGAACTCACCAAAAGAAAGGATTGCCTTGAGTCTGTCTCCCTGGTTCACAGGACTTGAGAAATGCAAACACATTCTCACTTACTGACTGTATGCAAGACAGAAAAAAAAAAAAAAAAAAATCTCTCCTCGGACAGCCATTTTGGAAAAGAGAAGTCCAGAGCTCCTTCGCTGTAGACATGGGTTGACGTCCACGCTTTGCTGGCAGGCAGTGGGTCTAAGACTGTGTGGTCACAGAGGAGGATCTCGACAGTGGAGCAAGCCGGGGAATTAATCTTTTCTACCACCAAAACATTGACTCCAACCCATCCTGTCTGAGCATGTTGCTGCCCACACTGAAACAGGCAGCATCAATTAAACACCCCTAAAAATACCCTTCACAGAGGAACTCGTGAGAACAAATTGCCTTGACAAAAGTTATTTTCCCCGGGATTCTTCCTCTCTCAGGGCCTTGAGGGAGCTTTGCCTGGGCAACTGGTCATCCAGCCCTGCCTAGGTAGGGGAGGAAATCCTGGAACCTCTGAGCTTCCTCTCTTGGTCTCCCCTAACAATTGCTGTTCTGCCCAGCACTTTACAGTTTATAAAGCCCTTTCACATACTTCCCTCCCCAGAGACCTTGTGAGCCGGCTATTATTCTTATTTTACAGGAAAGGAAAAGCAAGTGGGAAGAGGGAGAATAACAGGCTCAAAGAAATGTAGTTCGTAGAGGTCAAAGCTAGAACCTGAATGACGGTCTTCAGACCCCAAAAGCCAGCCCTTTCTGCTCTTCTACAGCCCCCGTGCACCGTAGTTACACTAGAGACATCCCCTGCATTGGGAGAGCCCACCATGGCCCCCGAGGAACAGCACTGAGCTACTCAGTCTTGGTCCTCCACCCGCTCTGGGGTCTGCTGGTCACCTCAGTGGCGCCAGTTGGAGAACAGGAGCCACCTCAGCCAGGGCACTCCAGCTCCTGGGTTTTAGGCTGTGTGTTGCATAGCACAAGCTGTAACCATGAAACTTAACTTTTTTCTTCCCACCTTAAGTCTTTCGGAAAAAAGTTCCAGCTAAATATAACAAGGATGCCCTTTGGCACATCTTGCCAATCCTGCAAGTGACTCATAGACCTCCCTCAAGACACCCAGGGATACAGTGGGTGCCATGTAGTTAAAAATACCCACTGGAAGGTGCTGGAGGGTGTCGCAGATGGACCTAATGAGCTTGCCCAGCTTCTCCAGACTTGCAGTCGTGTGGGCTGAGCGAACCTGGCAGCGGGTGGGTTTACACGGGACTTCTCTGGGCCTCGGGCCTGGTTATCAAACCAGGTGGCCAGCCTTCCCAAACACCCGCAGAGCTGACCAGGCAGAAACATGGGCAAGAGATCAGAGCAGCAAGGAGCCAGCCTCATTCTGTGCACGAGTTCTGTTCTGCAGACCTGACAGCCCCAGAGGCACTGCCTTAGATGAGGGTTTATTAGAGGTCTGCTCTGGGGACCCCGTAAGGGGGCAGAGAATTCAGGATGGGGTGGGGGGAGGCTGAGCAAATATGAGGGTTCAGCTGAAGTCTTGTCTCAGTGGAGCTTGGAAGCATGAGTTGCTTCACCTGGACGTAAGGCCTTTGGCCTTTGCACACCCGTATCAGTCACCACTGGCTGTGGGTTGCCCTGGGGAGGGCAGAACCTTCCAGGCTTTTCTGGGTGAGGTGTTCCCTTGGTTGGGGATGATTCTCTGGAGAAGGGAACAGCTGTGAGCTGGAGACACTCACAGCAGCTGGGGGACAGGTACACTGGCCAGGTAAAAAGCAGCTGGGTGAGACACCACCTGCCTCTACTAGGGGCTGTTTCTTATCTGCCTTAAAATCAAATTAATCAAGGCATCTGATGTCAAGTCCTTTGCTCATAGCAACACATTATTTTCTATCTGTCCCAAAGGCAGGAGGAAGCCAAATATGGTATCAACTTCTTTCTCTTTCATCTGGCTTTACATCTGATTTTCTGTGCATAGGGCCATCGCTACGATGGAGGAAGAAGGAAAAGCATAATCATAAGTGACTACTCTTCCCCCTTACCTGCTCAGCTCCCACCATCCACACCCCCTTTCTCAGGGCACGTGCCCAAGCGTGCTCCCTTGCCCCACACTTCGGGTTGGTCTTGTTCTTACTTCACAACTGCCTTGGCTATATCAGAGGCCTGCCCAACAGCAAGAGCCTTCCCCATGACCAGGCTAAACATGACCTTGACTGAGTTCACCCCTGGCTGTCACCTCTGGGAAGCCCCTCTTTGCACTTCAGACCCCGCTGACTCCTCCCGCGGCAGAAGTGACAGCAGTGACCACAGCCCACCTTGTATTAGGGTCCCCGGTGGAAGCTTGGGAGTGAGGAGGGCACACTGCCAAGCATCGTGCTAAGTGTAATGTGCATAAGTGAGCTCATTTAGCAGAGCACGCATGTATCAGTTGAGATGAGTTTGGTCTTCAGTAACTTTCTGAGTTCCAAGTAGCTTAAAGAATAAGGAGGGACCATTTTCTATAGAACGAGAAATCTAGAGGTCAGTCAGTTCAAACCATCGTCAGCCACTGCATCCGGTTCACACAGCCTTAACTGGTATCTCCGACATCCTTCCCCTAACACACCTACTCCATGTGGCCTTTCCCTTTAGCATTGCAACTGAACAGAGTTCTTGACCCAGCGAGGTGTCCCAAACTGTGATTTCTGAGGAATCTGAGTCCCTGTGGTCCTGCCTGAATGGGGTTGTCGAAGTCTTCCGTTAACTTTTTTGTCATGCTGGGCCTGACTTAACCAGGTGTTGCCCTCCCTGTCGTGTAGGCGGCATTGCTCCCAGTTATTTATATAACAGCACCTGTCACTGCAGCCTACTGCGAACACTCTTTATGCCTGTTCACCAAGTGGCATGAAGGCACTGACATGGACAGGTGGCAGCCTCAGTTTTCAATATAGTGGCACCCTTCTTTTGTCTTCTTTCATGGGTGTCTGCCCACAAAGCCAGCAGAGATGAGTTGCAGAAATAATATGCCAGTCTGGATCCCACTGGGAAACTGAACTCAACTCACTTGATTTAGAAGAAGAGACTTTGGTGGGGGACCACTTACAGAGGGGAGGGCAGGGTTAGGGGGCCTAACGCAGGATGTCGAGGTACACAGAGACTAACGCAGAGCAGAAAGCAGATACCACCCCTTGGTTTGAAGGGGTAAAGGGGGGAAATAGTGTACTTGAGCCCAGTGAGGGTGGAGCTGAGGTTGGTGGGGGGGGTGTCACTGGGCTGCAGCCATATTATGGGAAAAAGTAGCCCCTGGCAGACACAACACCAAAGCTTGGAGGAAATGGGGAAGAAATGCCCTGCTCACTTTCTCCTCCGGCCTCCACTTACCTGCTTGTGCTGTTCCCTTGGCTGATCCAGAGACTAGCCAGCATGGGAGGCCAAGAGAGGCCGTCTGCAGGGCTATCTAGCAGGGCAGGAAGTGGGAGAGCGGATCTTCAAGAATAAACACAGAACAATCAACACACATAGGAAATAAAATCATTTGCAAGTGGGTGGTTAGGTGTCGTAGCAAGAGATGCCATCCCACTTCTACCCACTTAGTTGCCCAGACCCAGGTATTCTGCCTGTGGGATACCCAGCCCCAGATACTGGTTTCTAGCTCAAAGCATAGACTCAGTCAATGGGATAGCAGCCCAACCTCACAAGAGGCTTTCTCCAGCCAACGCTGTTACTGGGTATTTCTTAAACATTCTAACCTTCTGTAAGACCAGCGAATGCCATATTTTCCATCTGGCTTCCTTAGTTCTTTCACTCTAAAATAAATTCCTTGCTGAGATGCAGTGTGGTGTGGAATACCTCAGTGGTGGAATAAAGTATTCAGTAAGTCTACTGATGATGTTGTTGGAAGGAACATGGTACCCATGGAAGGCAAATTCAAATCCAGAGTGGGCTTTTATTACCTGAGGACAAATCATTGCCCCCTTCAAGATGGAAGTGTAAACAACCTGCCACTGGCTACCTGGCTATTCTGGTGATGTAGGTGCCCAGCTGTGGCCTTTGCTGCTAATTGGGGAAACAGTAGTGGTGGTAGCCAAGTCAGCTTGGTGAGGGAGAGTCCCTGTTCTTGAGCTCATGTATGATCTCTGTCAGTGCTAATATAGTCCCTTTGTCTGAGAGCCCAGTGGGGTGGTAGAAGTGATTGAATCCATAGTCAGATTATCCATCTCACTTTTGAAAGCCTCCTCCCCAGAAGAGCCCTTTTTGTGACTGTCCACATGAAGCACAACATCACCACACACTGTGCACCCATTCTAAGAGGCCCATTCCAACATCTCCCCCCCACAAATTTCCTTGACACTAAGCCTCCAATGTTGTCCCTTCCAAATTTCTGACCAATTAGCCAAACTATTAGCCATAGCCCATGAATCAAGATGGATCCATTCCTCTGGCCATCTTCCCTTCAAGTAAAAGTAGATAACTCAAAGTTCTTTCCTCTGGGAGTATTACTTCTTATTGTCCTTCAAAGCTACCTCTGAATGAGTCCATAGAAGTTCAGAAAATAGAAAGCCATCTGTAAGCTACACTTGACCATCTTTCTTTTCAGTCAAGGCCTCAGGAATTCCCTACGAAGCTGTAGGTGTGGGCTGAAGGAGAGGTGGCAGTTTAACCAGAGAAGGTACATCTTGCTCACACAACTCATCAGTGGCTTCAGAACTACTCATGTCCATTTTATATGTACTGTTTTCACTTTCACTGTGCCTGCTTTTACAGCTTGGTATATCAGATAATATCCAGTTATTCACGGGAAGTTCAGATCTCATGGTATTTGGTGCCCTTCAATCATGCATTCGGTCTCTACTAAAGCTCAGAAGCAAGACAAGAATTATTTCCCAAAAGGCAAATGGTTATCTGTGAAGAAGACTTGGTTCTTCTCTTAAACCCTTAGGCTTGCACTATAATTGTCCTATTGCTGTATACTTTGCATAGCATCCCAGTCTCCCAAACCTAAAGTGAGCAATGTTGGATCTTCTGGCCATTGGCTCGAAGAGACAGAGCTCCTTGCACCACAACTTACACTAGCTGGAGAGCTGAGTCTTGCCCTGGGCCTCATTCAAAGCTGGTTGTCTTTTGGGTAACTCGGTTAATAAGTTGGAGGAACACATCCAATCATAGCAAATATTCCCTCCTAAATACAATGAAGCCCAATGAGTATTATCCCTTTTTCTTAGTGTTGGGTACAACTACTTGCCTTTCACTTTAGGGGAGTTATTGCATCATTTCTCAGATTACTGTATTCCCAGAAACTTCACCAAGGTGTCAGGACCTAGGATTTCCATGGGATTTCTCTCTCACCTTCTGGCATGCATGTGTCTTAGCAAAGCCTCTTAGAACACTGTCTACTTCCTGCTTTTTAGATTCTAGAAGCATGATATTATTGGGGGAGCATATGATATCTTATGGGATGGCAAAACAAGCAAGATCCCTATAGACTAAATTATGGCTCAGAGTGAGAAAGTTGACATAGCCCTGAGGCAAATGGCGAAGGTGGACTGTTGTCCCTGCCAAGTGAAAAAAAACAGCTTCCAGTTTTTCTCTGTTTATTAGGATAGGAGACTTTTTTTTTTTTTCCTAGATGAACAGCTACAGTTCCAGAAACTATGTTTATTTATTACTGGTTAAAGATCTATGTTTGAACAGTAGTTGCAATTGGGGTCCTCTCTTAACTAAGCTTATGATAATTTGTTGTCTTTATCCAAGACCCATTTTTATATCTTCATAAATTCTTTTTTAAATTGGTGAGTTAAATGGGGGCTAGGATAGAAATCAATACCCCTATATCTTCTACATCTTTCAATATTTTTAACATTAATTATTATTATTTTTTTATTTTTTAAAAGATTTTATTTATTCATTTGAGACACAGAGAGAGAGCATGAGCAGGGGGAGAGGCAGAGGGAGAAGGACAGGGAGAAGCAGACTCCCCGCTGAGCCAGAAGCCCGACGTGGGGCTTGATCCCAGGACTCTGGGATCATGACCTGAGCCAAAAGCAGATGTTTAACCATCTGAGCCACCCAGGCACCCCTAACATTAATTTTTAATTCATATTAACTAATTTTGGTAATTTTCTCATGGATGTAGACTTGTTTTTTGGTTCATAATTTTGGATTGCAAGAGAAGCTCTGGGGCCTCCTTCATGACTCTTTGTACTACAATTGCCTTTAATCCAAGGTTGGAGAGTCAGTGTGGGGGTTCTTCTTCTTGACGAATATGTTTATTCCAACTGTATACTCAGGAACTGGGAAATTGGCCATTATGTGCTAGGGTAGAAGTGTGTTAGAAATCAGCAGGGTGACTGGGGTGGACTAGTTCTTTCTGGTTCCAAAGGACCACTGAGGAACCCTGAACCCCTCAGAGTAGATGTCCAATTCTCCTCAAATGGTCTGACAATTTCCCTTTTCTTTCTTTTTTTTTTTTAAGATTTTATTTATTTATTCGACAGAGAGAGAGACAGCGAGAGCAGGAACACAAGCAGGTGGAGTGGGAGAGGGAGAAGCAGGCCTCCCATCAAGCAGGGAACCCAAAGTAGGGCTCAATCCCAGGACCCCAGGATCATGACCTGAGCCAAAGGCAGATGCCCAACGACTGAGCCACCCAGGTTCCCCTTACAATTCCCCTTTTTCTAGGACAGAGTTACCCTGGGGAACAGTCACATGTCCTTTGGGAGAGTGGTAATTGCAAGGAGTGGGGGGAGCTTGAGATTTGAATTTCCCCATGAAAGTAACTTCTTCAGGTCGCATAATCACAGGGCCTCAAGTAAGGCAGGAAGAGCTTCTTCAAATTAGGGAGGAAGGGACACTTTCTGGCAAGAGTGGATTAGTAGAACTTGGCATCTTTCTCACTAAACTTCCCAGTGCAACTGGAAGAAGCCGGTTTATCCCAGGCTCGTTATAAGACATGACGTACATACTTTTGATATTATCACATTATCAAGGGTCCCTGGGTTTTCTAAATAACTCAGATTTGGGAACTGCTCTGATGTCTCGAGTTAAGCTCTAGTTGGCCAAACTAGAGGTTTGGGGTTATAATGTCCAATAGGATCATAGTTAGCTGCCAGCCTATTTGAGTCCATAGACCCCATGATCACTTGGCTACTCCAAAAACCTCGGTGGTCAGTCTACTCTGAGTGCCTCCCCAGTCCCTTTGCTGACTGCTATACCCTGAAGCATCTTCTAGTAACTAGTGCTACCTCTTGGCCTCAGCCAATTCTGCATCCCTTCAACCCCCACTGACATCAGGGAGCCCATTTTAATGCAGTCTCTCCCCCTAGCACGTCCAATCTATAGGTAAGAGCTACAATAGCACTTTCCAAAGATTCTGATTCTTTCCTTATTTGGAAAGAATCTACTTTGGCAAGGAGAGTATCTCCAGGGTCTTTTCAAGGTACATAAGTAGGGAATAAGTAAGTGGATCTCATAGAATTAATCCAGTCCAACATTTATAGCTATCTCTCCTCTACATCAGAGCTTCATAACCTTGGGTATACATTCTAGTCACCTGAGGAGCTCTGAAAAATTCTGATGGCTCGGCTCCATCCACAGATATTTTGATTTAATTGGTCTGCAGTGCAACCAGGGCCTCAGTAGCTTGAAAAGCCCCTCAGGTGATTCTAATGTGCAGCCAGGCTTAAGACCTGCTGTCCTACATTATGCCATGGAATTTCTGGAACTCTGTTTTACGTTGGCTGCCAATGAATCCAGGATTAAGTCAACCAGTCAATTAGAAAGAGTAATTAGAACTGCAACCAATTGTTCAAGATAGCCTGCTAAACACAGAATCTCTGGTCAAAGCACTCCTATAGACAAATGCAGCCTATTTATACGATGTTCCTCCTTCCCTCGTCTTGCATCTTCAGAATTAATTTCCATACACACCTTCATGCTTCTTTCTGCTATCAATTAGCAAGTTCTTGCAATTCTTTTGACATAGATACCTTTTCTTCCCAGGTTTGACTTTATAGGGTGGCCTCCGGTGACTATCAGGGTCTGATTCTCCTTGTAGGTCTCAAGACAATCATTGGTGCTGGCAGGGGTGAAGGGAACTTGGAGAGATTTGGAGTTCCCTGACAAAGTAAATTCTGCAGGTGAGCCATTCCAGGGTCTCAAAAGCAAGGCAGGGAGAGCTTCTGCAAACAAGGAAGGGAGAGAATACTGGTGTGACAAAGGCAGGGTAGTGGGGCTCAGCACTGCTCTTGTTAAGCTGTCCAGTGTCGCTGGAGGCAGCCAGTTTATCCCCCACTGGCCCTGAATTCTTCACACTTTTCATATCTTTTGATGGCAGCACAATTAGATCCCTCTGAACTTTGCCTTCAATGTACTCTTCAAGGTGACCCCAGGAAATAGCTGAATTCACTGTTTTTACGACTCATGGCTTGGACTACCAGGTCCCATTCCTTAATGCTAGCTGGCTCTTGAGTGCCATTCCTTCCAACTGGGTCAGATAACCAAACCCACATTCCTCCCCCAAGGTTCTGTAGCTGGCAACGACTTCTGGTCCCAATGTCTGGATAAGTCAGGTGTCTGATGGTGAAAAGCTGACCCTGACAAAGTAGAAAAGGTGTTTATTAAAAACACATTACCATAGCTCCCAGAAGTGTTGGGAAGGCTGGAGAATCATGCTCAAGGCTAAGTTTTCAGAATCACACTGCAGAATTGATCTCATAAGGACACCACCACCTCTAGCACTCAAGGACCACCCCACCACCACCACCGCCACTGAAACTGCTTCTCTCCAGGAAGTAACCTTATATCCATGGCTGACCTTGAAAGCCAGATGCCTCTGCCACCATCCTGTGGAAGGTTCTGGATGTAGCCTCCTTCTTGTATTCCTTATTTCTGAAATCAAATCTCAGACAGGTGAGTCTGAGAGTTGCACAGAGGTTATGTGCCTGTGTCTCAGCAGCAAAGGAGGCCGGGGAACTGAGATTTCTGAATTCTACCCTCTAAGAGCAGAATTCATATGAGATTTATCTTAAGAGGTAGGCTTGTGTGATTGTGGAGGCTGGCAAGTCTGAAATCCTTAGGGCAGTCCAGCAGGCTGGAAACTTCCAGGCAGGAGCTGGTATAGGCAGTCTTGAGGCAAAGTTTTTCCTTCCTCAGGGAAACTTCAGTTGTGCTTTTAAGGATTTTCCACCAATACAGTGAGGATCACTCCCATTATCAAAGATAATCTCCACATCTATAAAATACCCTCCACAAAGACACCTAGATTAGCATTCGATTGAATAACTGGGTACAATAGCTTAAACAAGTAGACACATAAAACTGTCACAGCTGGTTATTTCCCCAAATTAGCAGTGGTGTTCAAAAGATACTGGGAAAAATAAAATGAATCAGATATAATCAAAGCATGCCCCCCAAAAAGGTGTTGGGTAGCCAGAAGACAAAGCAAATGTTTAAAGCATACCCCACACACTCACCACTAAAGATGAGATGGTGATGATGAGGATTCCCACTACAATGACAACTTGTTGGGCTCCTACCACGCAGCAAAGGGCTAACGTATCACTATCTCATTTAATCCTCAATAATTTTTAAAAAATTTTATTTTATTATGTTATGTTAGTCACCATACAATACATCACCAGTTTTCGATGCAGTGATCCACGATTCATTGTTTTCGTACAACACCCAGTGCTCCATGCAGTACGTGCCCTCCTTAATACCATCACTGGGCTAACCCATCCTCCCACCCCCCTCCCCTCTAAAACCCTCAGTTTGTTTCTCAAAATCCATAGTCTCTCATGGTTCATCTCTTTTTCCGATTCCCCCCCTTCATTTTTCCCATCCTTCTCCTAATGTCCTCCATGCTATTCCTTATGTTCCACAAGTAAGTGAAACCATATGATAATTGACTTTCTCTGCTTGACTTATTTCACTTACATAATCTCCTCCAGTTCCATCCATGTTGATGTAAAAGTTGGGTATTCATCCTTTCTGATGGCTGAGTAATATTCCATTGTATATATGGACCACATCTTCTTTATCCATTCATCTGTTGAAGGGCATCTCAGCTCTTTCCACAGTTTGGCTATTGAGGACATTGCTGCTATGAACATTGGGGTGCATATGGCCCTTCTTTTCACTACATCTATGTCTTTGGGGTAAATACCCAGTAGTGCAATTGCTGGGTCATAGGGTAGCTCTATTTCTAATTTTTTGAGGAATCTCCACGGTTTTCCAAAGTGGTTGTACCAACTTGCATTCCCACCAACAGTGTAAGAGGGTTCCTCTTTCTCCACAACCTCTCCAACATTTGTTGTTTCTTGCCTTGTCCATTTTTGCCATTCTAACTGGTGTAAGGTGGTATCTCAATGTGGTTTTGATTTGAATTTCTCTGATGGCTAATGAACATTTTTTCATGTGCAATCTTCAATAATTCTATAAAGTGGTTACGATCATCTCCATGTTATCAATAAGGAGTCCGAGACTCAGTAAGGTCAGTTCATGATCACAGCACAGGTAGGGGAGAGAGGAGTGAGGTCCACTCTGCTGGATTCCAGAGTCCATTGCTGTCCACTCTGCAAGCTGCATCTCCAATTGTCATATAGATCCAATTCGGCGATATAGCCAATCCTCAGTATTTGTACTAAGGAAGGGAAGAAGGAAATCGGTGAACGCAGTGATTCTTCAACTTGAATGCACATGAGCATCACCCAGAGAGACTGTTAAAGCATAGATTCCTGGGCCCCACCAGCAGAGATTCCGGTCTAGTGGGTCGGAGGCAGGACCTGAGATTCTGCATTTTTAACAAATTCCCAGATGCTGCTGATGCTACTGGTCTGGGACAAAACGTTGAGTAGCACTGGCTTAAAGAAATCCACATCTAATGCAAGCTTCTCTCTCTTCTGAAACCTTTAACAGCTACATCTATAAATAGCAGACAGACCGACTGGTATGGCATCTCTCCTCTCTTGCCTGGGGCTGACAGTGAAATGATCAGAAGTCAATGCGGTATCAAGGAAGAGAAAAAGCAACAACGGACAGCCTGCTAATCTCTTGTCAGAGAAGAACTGGCTGTCAGAGAGAGAAAACTGGATTTCAGTTTTGTGAGCCCTTCCATAAGCCTACAAACACTCTGGCTCCTTGCTCCGAGGGACCCTTGGTAGGTGAAGAGTTGACATAGCGCCATTTTTCTCATGGAGGAAATTCAAGGCTGAAGTTCAGATCTTGGAGAAGAAGAGAGGAAGGGCTCAGCATGAGTGGGGACTGTGGTCATCTCACTTGTACCAAGCTCTGCTCAGGTATGTGCTGGTTATGGGTAGGGAGACCCCGTTGCTCTCTCCTGGCAGCTTACTGGGTTGGGGATTTAAGACCTAATCCTGAGAGGTACCAGAAGTGAATGAGAATTCAGAAAATGAGAGAAGAGTCCCAGCTCAACCACTTCAATGATAAAACATCTCTGAGTCTCGATTTTGTCATCTGTGAAATGGGGTAATACAGCTGCCTCACAGAGAAATGTTTCAGTGAGCAGTTGTAAAATTTTACATTGCTTTGCTGCCTCATTTCCTTTTTTGTTTTACGTGACTGAGACTAAAATTGAGCACAAATTGTGCTCCTCCTTTCTCTGGAAGGATGCAGCGGGATCACTTCCAGATCTTTTAAGGATTTGGAAAGTCAGGACTTGATCAAATAAACACCTGGGTGAATACCAGACGACATAATGAGAAGGATTCCTTAGCTGTGGTTCCCTGGAAAGCAAGGCTGAGGCAAAGATGAAATCATTGACATTTTGAGAAGTGCCTAGGCTGGGATGGTGAGAGGGAGGGAGAAGGGAAGTGGGGATGGGGAGGAAAGATGGAAAACAACATGGTGCAACTCGTTATCACACTGGATACTACTTCATGACAAGCCAAGAAGGGACAAAGCAGGTCACCTAGTAGATGTGTTTGTTCAGCACATGGAACTTCTCCCAAGAATTACAGGGGAGAGTTACCCTTTACCGTCATCCATGGATGAGAGAAAGGAGCACAGGTTCATCTGTTTGGCTCTTTCCCATCACCTGTTTCCCTTGGCCAGAGTTTACCTCATACGGATTTATGCCCCGCCCTGCAGTTCTGCATTGTATCATCTGGCCCCTTGGTGGCCAGATGGCCCCTTCGCCCCAGGGTACTCTGTGGTCTTTCTAAGTCTGAAAGTGGAGGGTGGCCCTGAATCAATTAAGTGGCAGAGGGATACAGGGCTCTCACGGGCCAGACTTGGGCCACATGGCCAACCCAGGATCAGTCTTACTAGAGCCAATGACTAAATGAGTACATAGGATGAGATTCCACAGGAAACTCCACAGGAGGGCAATGGGATCAGGGCAACCTAAACAACGGGTTCAAGCTTCAGTGGTGTTCAGAGCCATCCCTGGTGCTGCAGACCTCTGACAAGTGTGGGTCACAACACAGCGGGGAACCCAGACCTGCTGCCTGCAGATCCTGACCTGGAGAGTTCCAGCTCCGTTCTGCCACCCGTACCATGTTTTACTCTCCATCAGCTTCTTGGTAAGACATCTACCAAGCTTTTCTCTCAGGATGCTTTCCATTCTTTTTTTAAAATTTATTTTATTTAAAAAATTTTTTTAGAGGTTTTATTTAATTATTTGAGAGAGAGAGAGAGAAGAGGAGCAGAGGGGAGGGGCAGAAGCAGAGCAGGGAGCCCAAAACAGGACTCGATCTCAGGACTCCGGGATCATGACCTGAGCCGAATTCAGACGCTTAACCAACTGAGCCACCCAGGCATCCAAGGATGCTTTCCAGTCTTTATGTGCCTTGTTCCTGCTCTTCTCGTGTTAAAGGTGAGGTCCAGGACTCACCTGCTCCCAAATTTCCTATTCTTGGATTTCCTGTCCTCTTCTCCATTTTTTCCCAAAACTTCAGTAATAATACAAAACAAACAAACACCCTAAACCTTAGAACCAGAGTTCCCATTAAGACTACATTTGGTGTCTAATTGGACTCTTAGCTGGGATCATCTAGAGACTACAAAATAATAGTAATGCATCTGCCAAAAGGGTGGAAGACAAGTGACTTAAACTCATAACCTCTCAAAACACGCAATTTCAGTGTGGATAGACTTACTGTTATTGGTCCATAAAAACACTCAAGAACTCAAATATAAGTCCCTTTAGATCTGAAAATTATGGGTATTACAGTATAATATGGCAGAGAGAACACAAATCAGCATGTACCACAATTGCATGCTTTTGCTCTAAATACACACGAAGCCTAAGCTGCCTACTATATATTTTGCAACAAACTCTGAACAATCCACCTACCTCCCTTATTCAAGAATCTCAGGTAAGTGTAGCTGCAGCTCTTGAAACTTCTGCTTCACTGTCTTGGGGAAGAACCCAGGCAGGTTTTCCTGAGCCACACAATTCAACTCAGCTTGTGAAACATATAGGTCCCTATGATGTGCGAAGTCTTGTGCTTGCTGCTCTAGAAGACAACAAGAAGTGAGTTCCTGCTCTCTCTGCTCTCTGCATGCACACTGTAACTCATGCTTTATCACTAGCATTCACTGGAGCTTAAGATGGGTTTTGACAGCAGGCACACTTGGGTTAAAATCCTGGCTCTGTCATATACTAACCTTATGACCTTGGACAGATTAATTTTTATGCCTGGTTTCCTTATTTGTAAAATGGGATATTAATAGTGCTTAAGGATTTTTTTTAAAGATTTTATTTATTTATTTATCACAGAGAGAGAGACAGCACAGGCAGGGCAGAGGGGGAGGGAGAAGCAGGCTCTCCACTGAGCAGAGAGCCCAATGTGAGGCTTGAACCCAGGACCCTGGGATCATGACCTGAGCTGAAGGCAGACACTTAACCGACTGAGCCACCCAGGCGCCCCAATAGTGCTTAAGTTTTGAAGTTATTGTGAAAATGGAATGAATGTTAATATACAAAAGTTACTTAGTAGATTTGGTAACACATGGTGAGTTCTTATTAGTTGTTGTAATTAGTATCACTGTAATCACCATATCCATCTCTTTGTAGCTCAAAGAACAATGAGAGAACAGGACTGGGCATCATGAGAGGTTTTTGTGGAAGAGGTAGAAGACTGGTGCATGACTATATCAGATAGCTGCTGGGTTCACAGCATCTAATGAGCATAAAAGCAAAAAGTCCTTCCTAAGGTGTGATGAAGAACCCATAAACTTCAGCAGTTGCCTCAAGTAGACATCCATTGTTTTGTATGCCCAGAGATGCACCTCTCCCTTCTGGGAAATGCCCTCTCAGTCTAACAATGTGGTTTCACTGGGAGAGCCATATTGGAATAAGACTTCAACTCCCCAACTAGAGTGATGGGTCTGAGTTGGGCATCAGACCCAGACTGTGCAGTATAACAGCTTGTAGGGATTTTTGGCACCGGAAGAAGAGAGTTGGAGTCTGTCTCTAGATGTGCAACTGGAAGATAAGCCAACAGCTTAGTCCCATACAAGGAGAAATGGTTCTGAGGGAATGCAGAGAGAGACAGAGACCAGAGGTAGAGAAAGATCTGTCAGTAGTTACATCATACTTCTATCCTGTCTGCAAAGGCAGCAGGTTGTATGAAATAGATTATGGGGATGGAGATTGGATATTAAAAAAAATTATAAAACGAAAGAGAGACCTTGCATGGATCAATGATGATAGTTGACATATTGAACTTGATCAACTTAATTCTGTGTTCATGAGGTCCTAAAGAAACTAATGAGTAAGAGGTGAGTTTCCTATGTGGAATCTATCTCCCTTTCTCCTTATTTCCTCTAAACCCCTCTTTATTTCACCCCAAAGACTTTCTTTCAAGTGTCCAGAGCCCCCTTATTCTCTATCAGCAATTTCCTCCTCTCCCTGAGCTCCGGAATGTTGACAGTAGGAGATCAGAATGCAGCAATGTCCATGGAAGGCAGGGAAATGGGTGTGAGGACCACATGCTTTTTTTCACAAATGTGGGGTTAGGACTTTATTTGGGGTGGGGTGGGCTGGTGGCAATTACTTCTAGGCATGCTTCTTCTAACTCAGTGCTGCCATTGCTGCAAGCCAATGGGGAAAGGCTTTGTCTTCCTCCACCTCTTGTGTAATCATGGACACCTCAGGTTTGGCCAGAAGCTAATTGATGTTCTCTGACCCTTTTGCTGCTGATGGTGATGGGTACTCTGATTCCATTCAACCCCCTACCCATGGTAGCTGCAGCTGATTTCCCCACTAAGTTATCTGAGGAGCAAGCAACCTCACCAAGGCAACCATTGACCTTGTTTCCCCCAGACTCAAGTCCAATCTCAACATGAGGAAAGTCTCTTCCTGCCACAAGCATGACTACTGTACTGCTGGCATAATTTGACTTTTTCTGCCCCTACAAGAGTTGCCAAAGTGGCTGCAAATGGCTTCTCTCTCTTAGCCACCTGCATGGGTGGTATCAGCTTGGGTTAAAGTCTCCTGATTTCAGTTCACCCTGACACAGTGGCTGATGTGCAGGTGATGCGCCATATGCATGCCTGCCCCAATCAACTCTCCTCTTATTTATGATGATATTGTCATCAATCCCATTAAATAACAATTTTTCCCATCAGTTTTTTCTCTTACATTCTCTCCCTCCCCTCTTCTTCTACTTCTGGCCTTATCTTTGTAGTTTGACCTCTTCTTTGTGATATTTGTCTATCCCTTATAATTATGAAGTGGATGGGCTCTTTGCTGATAGATTCTTCAGAAATTCCTACCAGAGAAGAAAAAAGAAATTTAAAGTCAGGGTGACAAAGGGCTGTGGTTCTGTATACATTAGTAGAGTTGCAGTCGGAAAGTACTAAACAGCCCAGATTAATGCTCCAAGCAGCTTCTGTGTGGGTGGGCAAGGCAATTAAAAGCTAGACATGTTCAAGTTTTTTAGAGGATGTCTAGGTGATAAAAATGCTGTCAACACATCCAAGGAGGATTCTGCCAGCTTTTGTCAGAACAAAATTCTCATGTCCGTGAAGGAAACGCTCATCTTTTCATCAAGTCTGGTGTCAAACTGGAGAGGAGTTTTTAGTGGGGGTGAGGGGATGGGGGCGAGAGCAAAGACAGCAGGTGGCTTTATGTGTAAAGGACAGCCAGAGAGATGCCCATTAAAATCAGGATTATGCTGCAGAGCTTTTAAAGAGCAAGCCCTAAATTTCTAAATGGAAAAAGACATGAGTTGCTTTAGGATGTCTCTAAAGGCCTCCTTCAAAAAGTTTCAAGGGTCCTTCAGCCCTATCTGGGTCTGCAGCTTGGAATTGCTCATTGCCATTGTCCTAAAGTTTTGTTGATCCTCTTCTAGGTACCAGGAATGTTGCTGTGAGCTTCACGCATCCCATTTCACCATCCACAATAGTAGTCATTATCATCTCTATTTTGCAGGTAACAAGACTGGGTCTCACATAAATTAAGAAGCATAGTCAAAGTGACTCATCTTCCAGAGGCAGGATTCAAATCTTTGGACTGAGTACTACCTCTGAAGCCCATCGTGTTCCCACCCTACCCCTTGCTGGTGTCTATTCTCTGAGAAAGCACTTTAGATTCAAAGATACAAGTAGATTAAAAGTAAAAGAATAGAAAGAGATACATCATGCAAATGGCAGCCATAAGAGAGCTGGCATGGTCACACAGATATCAGACAAAACAGATTGAAACACAGATGTTACCGGAGTTAAATATGGACGTTTTATAATAATAGAAGGGTCAATCCATCAGGAAGACATACCAATTATAATTATATATGCACCTAACAACAGAGCCTTGAAATACTTGAAGCAAAAACTAAACTGAAGGGGGAGAAATAGAACACTCAACAATAATACTTGGGGCTTTCAATATTCCACTTTCTTTATTTTTATTTTACTTTATTTATTTTTTTTAAGTAGGCTCCACACCCAACATGGGGCTTGAACTCATGACCCTGTGATCAAGAGTCACGTGATCTACCGACTGAACCAGCCTGGTGCCCCTCAGTACTTTGCTTTCAGTAATGGATAAAACAACCAGGCAGAAGACCAGCAAGAATAAAAAAGACCTAAACTACACTGTAAATAATCAGCTCTAACAGACCTCTCTAGAACGCTCCACTCAGAATGTACATTGTTCTCAAGCACACATGGAACATCCCCCAGGATAGACCACATGCTGATTTATAAAGCAAGTCTCAATCGATTTAAAAGGATGAAATCGTACAAAGGACATTCTCCAGCCACAATGCCATCAAATTAGAAATCAGTTACAGAAAGGAAGTTGGGAAATTCACAAATATGGGGAAATTAAACTTCCACCTTGGTTTCCTAAGTAACCAATGGGCAAGAAGAGGTCACAGGGGAAATTAGAAAATACTTTGAGATGAATGAAAACAAAAACATAACCTCCCCAAACTTATCAATAGCCTAACCTTCAGTCTGAGGAGACTAGCAAAACAAGAGCAAACTGTATCCAAATCAAGCCAAAGGAAGAAAATAAGTATTAGAACAGAAATCAATACAGTGGGGAGTAGAAAAACAAAACTTATGTTTTATAAGTAATAAAACATCTTCAAAGAAAAGACTTTCTACATTAGTACTTTGAACAGCACTTCTCTCCTGCTTTTTGAACAAGGGGCCCCATATTTTCATTTGCACCAAGACCTGCCCACAAAACAGGAATTGTTCTAAAATGCAAGTCATACCTTGTACTTCAGCTACTTAAAACCGTTTACTCTTCCCTCCCTCCTCAATGCCCTAATGCAGCTTTTCAAGGCTCCTCACAATCCTCGCTAATCCTATTTTCTGCTGTTCCTCACATCACACCTTGTACTTCCAAAACATAGCTCTCCTTGTCATTGCCTAGACACCCTGTGTTGCTTTCCATGCCACAGTGCCTTTGCACATACTGCTCTCTCTGTGTGGTATGTCTTCTCCTCCTGTTCTGCTTTTTTTTGTTTTTTTTTTTAATTTTTAAAAAGATTTTATTTATTTGAGGGGGGTGGAGGAAGAGAAAACACAAACAGGGAGGAGAGGCAGAGGGAGAGGGAGCAGACCCCCTGCTGAACAGGGAGCCTGATGTAGGGCTCAATCCCAGGACCCTGGGATCATGACCTGAGCCGAAGGCAGACGCTTAATGAACTGAGCCTCCCAGGCACCCCTCCTGTTCAGCTTTCTGCGTCAAATTTAGCATTTGTAACCCCCCCCCCCCCCTTCACCTCTTCCCTGAAGCTCTTGTCTGAAGCCCTAGTTAACCTAAGGCTCTTTTTTTGTGTTATTTCTGTGCCTTTTTCACACTCCCCATTGTATGGACCATGTTTTAACTCTCTCTCTACTAGGTCTTCCTGATTGACTGCAGGCTCCTCAAAGGCAAGGACCCTTTCTTTTTTACTGCTGTACTCCAAGGATCAGAGTAGATCAGAACTGAACCACAGGGGCCCCTGGGTGGCTCAGTCGTTAGGCATCTGCCTTCGACTTAGGTCATGATCTCAGGGTCCTAGGATTGAGCCCCACATCGGGCTCCCTGCTCCATGGGAAGCCTGCTTCTCCCTCTCCCACTCCCCCTGCTTGTGTTCCCTCTCTTGCTGTGTCTCTCTCTGTCAGATAAATAAATAAAATCTTAAAAAAAAAAAAAAAGAACTGAACCACAAGGAGAGCATTGCTCTGCTGCATTTGAACTAGGGAAAGCATAAAACGGAAGGTAGGTTATTACATTGCAACCATGAGTGGGGAGCTGGCTTTCAGTGACTCAGTAGCATTTGGGGGAAGGAAAGAGATGTTCAAATGAGAGGCGAGGTTGGCCTGCAGAGTCTGGAAAGTTTGGATGCCCACAAGAGGCCTCTAGTAAATGCAGTTGCTCTTTGGAGTCATGAAGACCAGGACAAAGGTTGGGCTGATAGCAGCTCATGTAATTGGGCTTCCATGAACCGGATACTTCTAAGCACTTACTAAACCATCTGACATTCACAGTAAACCTATAAGGTATATGACCTATTGTCATTAACCTAACCATGTAAGCAGAAACATAGAGAGAGGAAGTAGGTTGACAGAGTAATAGTGGTGGAACAGGGATTTGAACCCAGACTATATGGCTGCAGAGTTTAGACCCTTAACAACTAAGCTCTGCTCCTTCCTGTTAAAATGTATCGAGCAGCTTCTACGTGCTAGAGACCCCACTAAATGTTTTCTTTTTTTTTTTTAAGATTTTATTTATTTATTTGAGACAGAGAGAAAGAGAGAGAGAGCACATGAGAGGGGGGAGGGTCAAGGGAGAAGCAGACCCCCCGCTGAGCAGGGAGCCCGATGCGGGACTCGATCCAGGGACTCCAGGATCATGACCTGAGCCGAAGGCAGTCGCTTAACCAACTGAGCCACCCAGGCGCCCCTAAATGTTTTCGATAGAGGTATTGGCTCACTCAGCACCCTTTCCGACCTCTTTCTAAAGTAACTTACACTGCAAAGACTGGAAAGCGAGACATTTTCCAGACTCCCTAACAGCTGTGCTGTAGGTCCCATGCACCGGATGATCTTGTGTGAGACTTTGATCTGCACTTGAGCAGAGAGGCAGGGTGTCCGTCTGTTTTCCCAGCACAGGCTGGGCTAGAGGTGGCATGGTTCTTGCGTCAGCTGCTTCTGGATCCTGTAGGTTCCTGACCAGGCAAAGGAGCAGCCCTTTTGGTAGACCTTTTGGTGGTTTGGGTAGTTGTTTATGGCAACTCGGCTCAGAGCCAACTTCCCATCCTTCATAATAGTTCCGTAGGTTTTCTAGTCTCCTTAATAAATTCCTTAGCTAGAACAGATTCGGTGGCCTGCAGGCAAGAGTTCTCATTAAGACCCTTGGATTCCCTCCCCATAGGGTTAGTTGGTTGGTATCTTCACGAGGAAATGGGAGCTCAAAGAAGTTAAAAGACTGGTCAAAGACACACAGCTTTGTAACTGGTAAAGCAGGAGCTCAGATTTAGTTCTGTCCAACTTCAAAGCCTGACATTCAACCACTATATTTTTCTTTTTCTTTCAATTTTTCTACTTGGCTCTGATGCATTATTTTTGAGAGATCTTTATTATCAGAGGCAACTCTGTTTCTCTCTTCCTCTCTCAGTTAGCCGGAAATGTGGTCCTGAATCTGACAGCTCTAGCAGCATTACCTTCTTACGACTTAGCTCCGTTGTCATTGAGCTAGCCCCATGCTGGGAGTTTCACACTATCCTCTAACAACTCCAGAAGGTGGATAACATAATCCTCCTCTTAAAAACCAGAAAAGAGACTCTGAGAGCTGTTGATTGGATACCCTGGCTGGTCAGTTAAGGTCATGCTAGCTGTTGGAACAATCCTGACAATGTAAGACAGGCTCAAATGTGGTAGGAACTAATTTTTCACTCATCATAAGTCTAAAGCAAATGTTCCTGATGAACAAGTGTTTCTCCTCTAAGTGGTGAAGGAAGACCAGGAGGCTGGCACGTCCAGGGACAGGGGCAGGAAAGTCAACTGGAGGGACGGGGACGGGGTGGGAAGGATGTGCTGAACCTCATCATCCCCAGCAGGACAGAGTCTTTACTCAACAAGCAGGTGGGTCCCAGAGGCAAGTGATGTGTTTAAGCAGAGGAGGGACAAAGGTGAGAGTGCGGTAGGGGGTTCATAGGTTCCCTCTGGCTGCTGAGTGGGGAGCTGAGCTGGAGGGGGAGGCAGGGTGCAGAGGCACCACTTCACACCTGCACTGCATCCCATTGTCACCACTCTCTTTCTGCCATTTGTTTTCCCACAAGTTTTTTAAAATGTAATTTTATTTAAATTCTATTAATTAACATACAGTGTATTATTAGTGTCAGAGGTAGAGGTCAGTGATTCATCAGTTGCATATAACCCCTAGTGCTCATTACATCATGTACCCTCCTATATGCCCCTCACCCAGTTACCCCATCTCCCTGCCCCCTCCCCTCCAGCAACCCTCCTATGATTAAGAGTCCTTTATGGTTTGTCTCCCTCTCTGTTTTCATCTTGTTTTATTTTTCCCTCCCTTCCCCAACGATCCTCTGTTTTGTTTCTTAAATTCCACATATGAGTGAAATCATATGATAATTGTCTTTCTCTGATTGACTTATTTCACGTAGCATAATACCCTCATCGTTGTAAGATTTCATTTTTTGATGGCTGAGTAATATTCCATTGTATATATATACACACCACATCTTCTTTATCCATTCATCTGTTGATGGACATCTGGGCTCTTTCCATAGTTTGGCTATTGTGGACATTGTTGCTATAAACATGGGGGTGCAGGTGCCCCTTCGGATTATTACGTTTGTATCTTTGGGGTAAGCCCCTAGTAGTGCAATTGCTGGGTCATAGGGTAGCTCTGTTTTCAACTTTTTGAGGAACCTCCACGCTGTTTTCCAGAGTGGCTGTACCAACTTTCATTCCCACCAGCAGTGTAAGAAGAATCCCTTTTCTGCACATCCATGCCAACAGCTGTTGTTTTTCTGGCTTGTTAATTTTAGCCATTCTGACTGGTGTGAGGTGGTATCTCATTGAGGTTTTCATTTGTATTTTCCTGATGCCAAGTGATGTTGAACATTTTTTCATATGTCTGTGGCCATTTGTACGTCTTCTTTGGAGAAACGTCTGTTTGTGTCTTCTGCCCATTTCTTGACTGGATTTTTTGTGTTTTGGGTGTTGAGTTTGATAAGTTCTTTATAGATTTTGGATACTAGTCCTTTATGTGATATGTCATTTGCATATATCTTCTCCCATTCTGTCGGTTGTCTTTTGGTTTTGTTGACTGTTTCCTTTGCTGTGCAAAAGCTTTTTATCTTGATGAAATCCCAATAGTTCACTTTTCCTTTTGTTTCCCGTGCCTTTGGAGACATGTCTAGCAAGAAGTTGTTGCGGCTGAGGTCACAGATGTTGCTGCCTGTGTTCTCCGCTAGGATTTTGATGGATTCCTGTCTCACATTTAGGTTTTTCATCCATTTTGAGTCTATTTTTGTGTGTGGTGTAAGGAAATGGTCCAGTTTCATTCTTCTGGTTGTGGCTGCCCACTTTTCCCAACACCATTTGTTGAAGAGACTGTCTTTTTTCCACTGGACATTCTTTCCTGCTTTGTTGAAGATTAGTTGACCATAGAGTTGAGGGTCCGTTTCTGGGTTCTCTATTCTGTTCCATTGATCTATGTGTCTGTTTTTGTGCCAGTACCATACTGTCTTGACGATTACAGCTTTGTAATAGAGCTTTAAGTCCGGAATTATGATGCCACCAGCTTTGCTTTTCTTTTTCAACATTCCTCTGGCTATTCAAGATCTTTCTGGTTCCATACAAATTTTAGGATTATTTGTTCCAGCTCTGTGAAAAAAGTTGATGGTATTTTGATAGGGATTGCATTGAATGTGTAGATAGCTCTGGGTAGGTGAGAGTGCGGAGGGGGTTCATAGGTTCATAGACATTTTAACAATATTTATTCTTCCAATCCATGAGCTTGAAATGTTTTTCCATTTCTTTGTGTCTTCCTCAATTTCTTTCATAAGTATTCTGTAGTTTTTAGAGTACAGATCCTTTACCTCTTTGGTTAGGTTTAGTCCTAGGTATCTTATGGGTTTTGGTGCAATTGTAAATGGGATCGACTCCTTAATTTCTCTTTCTTCTGTCTCATTGATAGTGTATAGAAATGCAACTGATTTTTGTGCATTAATTTTATATCCTGCCACTTTGCTGAATTCCTGTATGAGTTCTAGCAATTTTGGGGTGGAATCTTTTGGGTTTTCCACATAGAGTATCAGGTCATCTGCAAAGAGTGAGAGTTTAACATTTTTGCCAATTCGTATGCCTTTTATTTCTTTTTGTTGTCTGATTGCTGAGGCTAGGACTTCTAGTACTATGTTGAACAATAGTGGAGTGAGTGGACATCCCTGTCGTGTTCCTGATCTTAAGGGAAAAGCTCTCAGGTTTTCCCCATTGAGCACGATATTCACTATGGGCTTTTCTTATGTGGCTTTTATGATATTGAGGTATGTTTCCTCTATTCCCTACACTGTGAAGAGTTTTAATCAAGAAAGGATGCTGTATTTTGTCAAATGCTTTTTCTGTATCAATTGAGAGAATCAGATGTTTCTTGTTCCTTTTTTTTTTATTAATGTGATGTATCATGTTGATTGTTTTATGAGTGTTGAACCACCCTTGCAGCCCAGAAATAAATCCCACTTGGTTGTGGTGAATATCCTTTTAATGTACTGTTGGATCCTATTGGCTAGTATCTTGGTGAGAATTTTGGTATCCATGTTCATCAGGGATATTGGTCTGTAATTGTCCTTTTTGATGGGGTCTTTGTCAGGTTTTGGGATCAAGGTAAGGCTGGCCTCATAGATTGAGTTTGGAAGTTTCCCTTCCATTTCTATTTTTTGAAACAGCTTCAGAAGAATAGGTATTAATGCTTCTTTAAATGTTTGGTAGAATTCCCCTGGGAAGCCATCTGGTCCTGGACTCCTGTTTGTTGGGAGATTTTTTGTTACTGCTTCAATTTCTTTGCTGGTTATGGGTTTGTTCGTGTGTTTTATTTCTTCCTGTTTCAGTTTTGGTAGTTTTATGTTTCTAGGGTTTCTAGGAATGCATCCATTTTTTCCAGATTGCCTAATTTGCTGGCATATAGTTGCTCATAATATGTTCTTATAATTGTTTGTATTTCTTCGGTGTTGGTTGTGATCTCTCCTCTTTCATTTTCCCCACAAGTTTCAAGTTACTTGGGCAAACTCTTCTGATGTGTACTAATCAAGTTCTAATGCTTGATCTGGAAACTGCAGGTCCTTCTAACTGCTGGTGAAAGAATTCTCATCACGATAGAAAAAAAATGTTGCCTCCTTCCTTGCAGTTGTAGAAAAGTAGATACTATTCTACATCTTAATACTGTCTTTGCAAAAGCTGTATCTGACAAGGTCTTCTCTAAGACACCTGAATTTTGCAGATGGTTGCACTGCAGCTTTAACTATGACCCATGACTTCTAAAATATCTCTGGTTCTAGCTGTTTGCCCTGGTAATAAGATTTAAAATGGCATCCTTCTCACAGTGAGCATTGTGTAATATATAGAATTGTCAAAACACTATGTTGTACATCTGAAATGAATATATAATTGTTTGTCAACTATAAAGAAAACAAAACAAAACAAAAGATCTTTATTTTCCAAAAATAAGTACTTATTTCTTTCTTAAGCCCTGAGGAGAAAGTTGATCATCCCCTCTTATCTCTTTGTAAGAAAAATATACTCCTTTGTAATTTTTTTTCAAACAGAGTTTGGTAGCTTGGGCTCATTTAAATTAACCCAGGGGCCCTTGTAGGTAGCTTCTGCAAAGCCTGGTAGGGAGATGCTGCCGGCTGGGGTTGGGGTAGGGGCAGCAGGGATGAGAGAGTTGGGAACTGGACTGAGAAAGATTCTGGAAATTGCATTGAAAGGACTTGGGGGAAAGTCTGCACCAAACATGGGCAGTGAGCAGGGAGCCTTAAGCCTTAAGTCTTAAGTCTGCCAGCCTCCTTGCATAAACAGCATGGAGGATTACCCATGAAAAGAAGCCAGAGTGTGGAATGTCTCTTGAAGTCTGTTTATTCCACAATTAGTGGTGTCAAGAGGTCCTTTGTGCAAAATTACCCTCCTCAGAGTGAAAATGTAAAGGTCATTGACTGTATCTGATCAGTGTTGGAGGAAATGGGGGTGGCGTCGGTAGGGGTGACATGGGTTCTAGGTGACTCAGAAGGTGGATTTTCCTCCACGGACATCTCAGATGTTGGATGGGGACATGAACAGGAGCAGAGCTCAATTCTGGAGTCCCCAAAGAGGCGACAGTTTTGCTGGAGCTCTGCTCAGCCGTGTCCTCTGGCGGCTGAGAGCCTGGGGGGTTAGGGGAAGGCATGTTACACACACTGTGGAGACTGTGACACTGGATTGTTCTGAGAGAAGTAAGGACAGGGCCGAATGGCTAGGAGAAATATCCTGGGACTTGAATTCTGTGTGACACGAAACACACCAACGGCTATGACCAAACCATGTATAAAAATAGAATTCTAACCCACAATGTACAGCCACTAGTTCAGAAAACAAACCCACAACTCCTGTAGCAATCGGCACCAAATGACTGGGATGTGATCAATGGTTGGATGTAACTGCCATCTTCCCTAATGTGTGTCCCCCTTCCAATCTAGGACAAATGAGAGAAAGCCAAATATGCTCCCCTAACCAATCACAAAGGGTGCCCCCACTTCCAGCTCCCCCGTGTCCACACCTCCAATCGGGGCACCCCTGGATCCTTCTCTTTCTCACTAGAAAGCATCCTGCTCCTCTGCCTGCCTGTGAGCCTCTGCCAAAGGCAAGCGGTGGTGGCTGGCCCCCTTGCTACAGAAAACTCTGGATAAGTAGCCTTTGCTTGTTCTCGTGTGGATGGTCTTCCTTTCCTTCCACACCTGGCTCCTTCTGAGACCTCATCCTCGCTGTCTTTCTGGGGACCTGGGGAGGGGGAAGGCAGACTCTGAACTTGAGCTCTCCATTTTTCTCAGTGTTTGGGCAGAAGGTGATTCTTCATCGGGGCTGGTGCAGGCAATAGCTGGCAAGTTAGTCCAACATCTTCCCAGGGCAGGGCAGAAGTCTGATTGAGTAGGAGGAGGGCTGTCTGCTGGCACAGATTCTCCCAGAAATAGCTGTTTCAAGGTCCTGAAATCATTTATCTTCTTTACAGGAAAAAAGCCCACAAAGTTTGGAGCTGTACAAGTGACCCGCAGGGTGTGTTCTCCTTCCCAGAGAATTTGTACAGAGTATGCTCACACTTTTCTGGCACTGGGTCTGAATCCTGGCTTTATCACTCTCAGTCCTTATGACCTTGGGCAAGTTCCTTGGCTCCCCAGGGTCTGAGAGTGCCCCTGTGTTTAGTTCATGGACATTTCCATGCTGTACAATTGGTCTAAGTGTGGTCCACACACTACCTGTGTCTGAATCCCCTGCAGTATTTGTTAAGTATACAGATTTCTGGCCCCCCCCCCCCCGCCCCCCCAGACTTCATGAATCAGAATCTCTGGCAGTGGGCAGGGAAGTGCCGGACTGGCCAGCTCTGCAAGTGACCCCTCTCTTAATTTGAGTTTGGGAATCTCAAGGTTACTGCATCTTGGGTAGTTGAGACATTATAGTGATGATCAAGGCCCCATATTCCTCTTCGCTGAGGGCTTGTGTACAGATACACCCAAGGCAAAGAAAATGGCAAAAAAGAGGAACTGAGGAAACAGGAGCTGTGGGAAGAATTGATGAATTCCAACTGGAGAAATCCAGTGACATTTGTATTGAAAGAAGTGCCTTGAGGAAGAGGTAGAATTTCATCATGCAGACATGGAGAAAGAGGATGGAAGGGACCAGCAAGAGCCAAGACACCATCTCTGTCACCTTTTGCTGTATAAAAAAATCACCCCACCACTTAGTAGTTTCAAACACCAACATTAATTATGGCGTCCGAGTCCACTGATCAGCTGAGTGATTCTGTGCATCTGGACCAGGTATGGCTGATCTCGGTCTGGCTTGCTCATGGGTTTGCAGTCAGCTGGACGGTCAGCTGGGGAGTGGCTGGTCTAGGGTGGCCTCACTCATACCCCTGGTGTCAGCTGGCTGGGCTGGGGTGACATGGGTGACAGAGCGGGTGTTCTGTCTCTGTCATCATTGCCTCACTGGCCACCATGGCCGCACGATCTAGCCTGGGCTTCTGCATATGGTGGCACCAGGGTTCTGGGAGGGAGAGCAGAAACTTGCCACAACTCTTGAGGCCTAGACTTGTAACTTACATATCGTCACTCCTGCCACATTCTGTTGGCCAAAGCAAGTCATGGCCCAGCCCAGATGGAAGGAGAAATTGCTTCCATGACTTGATGGGATGAGCTGCAAAACATGGAAATCTACCACAGATCCCAAGGCAGGAAAATGCTATGGATCTTCTCCAAACACCAGAGAGCAGGTGTTTGCTGGGGCCCAGGAGAGACCTGAAGGGCCATGATTGTGAGTGTCCAAAGCCTCGCTGTAGCCAGGTCCCTCTCTTAGCTGTTGAGCACCCACAATGGGCTGCTGCCAGCAGAAGCCTGCCAAAGGGGATGGGCAGCGGGAGAGTTTCCCCCAGCTGAGAGAAGAGGAGTATTTTATCATCGCTGTTCCTCAGAATTACGGGCACATGGTGATTTAAAAAAAAAACAGACCGACTTTCAGTCAGTCTTGGTGTTCTTTATCAGTTCTCTACAGACAATTGCTCCCTTATTGCCAGCGACCAGGGCAGGCCACTCCCACTGCCCCTCCCTCGTTGTGCTGCGGTCGGGGGTTAGACCCCGCGTCCATAGGGCAGGGCCCTCCCTGAGGAGTGGGTGGTGAGGAAGAGGAAGGCCTTTACCCTCCATTGCAGAGAGGCTCCACATGGTCCACGGGTCCATTTATTACAGCAGCACAGGGGCGTTCTAAAGCCCAGGTAGATGCCACCTGCCAAAGGGATACGTAGTACTGTCCCTGTTTCACGGATGGGGGACCAGAGGGCCAGAGAAACCCAGAGACTTGCCCAAAGGCATGCAGCTAAGAAGGACACAGGAGGCTTGACTATGGACGTAGCAGATTTATAGAAAGACGGGGTTTCTGTGGAGCATTTGAGGAGAGGGGATCCCCCATCGAGCTGGTGTTTTGGAGAGGAGCCATGATGCCAGTTTGCCACGGTGGGAAACATGCCCTCAAGGCAGGAATATGTTCAGCTGCCAGCTCTGGGGAGAGAAGCCCTGGGTTGTAGTGCTTGCTAATTGCTCTGGTATAATCACTCTCACCATGGCCACGCTATCGACATGATGTAACCGAACAGAGTTGGGAAGAGATGCGCTCAGTGGGCTCTCGGGATCCTGCACTGTGGCTGGGGGCACCAATGAAGGAGAAGCGAGGGCCGGACACACCATGGGAGTGAGATGATGCAGCTGGCTGGTTCTGAACGCCCCGTGGTCTCTTTGGTGGGCTGTGCCATCCTTATGGCATCTTGGTCATGCCTTTTCTGAAGGATCTGAGCCATTTGCAGCTAAGGAACTCTGGCTGTAGGCGGTAGGGGGTGTTGAGCACTGCTTTTCTACTCTCAGGAGGGAAAGCATCCAAGATCTTCACAAGAGTGGGGTTTGCAAAACAACTGGTCTCAATGGTCGAAGAGGCTCTGTGGCCCCGATGGATGAGCTAGAGGAGAATGAGGGCTTCCTGACCTTCAGGATCCCGGAGAAGAGGTGCTGGGAAGGCAGTGAGGGGCCTCCCACCTGAGCCTGGCTTCGCAGCGTGGAGACAAAGCTGAAGGAAGGAGGAAAATTTACAATCAACAAACCTTTGCAGAAACGATGGCAACCAGATAAGTAAGAAGTTATTCTAATTTCAACATGCATGTAAATTCTGTGCTTTATGATTTTTATTTGGAATTACATATAGGGAGGAGGCATGACAGATGTCTCTTCTTGTCCAGGGCACTAAAAGGATTTATCCAGTCCCACCCCACTCCCTCCTGACCCACATCTGACTCCTCCAGCCATGCGCTTCACTCAAACATGGCTGCTAATTGAACCTCATGTTTGTAGTGGGGCAGGGGGTGCTGTTACTCTCCCCCTGGATAGGAAGCCCAGCTGTCCCTCTCTGAGGCCATCATCAGTAACAAAAGAGACCAAGTTGAGGCAGAACACACCTCAAGAGGGCCACACACATCATCTATGCAGAGAACACCCACGGGCAGAGGGAGGGAACCAGAGAGAGACCAAGTGCCCACCCAGTCATGGGAGACCATCCCTGCTCCCAATTGTCGTCCCTGCTCCACGACCCAAGGACCCAGGAAAAGGTATTTGATATTGTTATTTCTATTATCCAGTGGCATCTTATGGGTCTCAGGGTGAGGACAATGCCTGGCATGTGGCATCCACGCAGGCATCTTATGGTCAGGTAGGTGCCTAAGAAGGTGGGCACTTCTCATGATGCGCTCTGTGGAGGGAAGATGGGGCCAGACTGGAGGCAGGAAGAGAGCCCAGGGGAATGGAGCAATAAAGAACAAAGAGCAAGGTGTTAAGGTGAGGATGGGGGGCACCTCACCCCATGCCCTTTCTCCCAGAAACCCACAGCCCCGTCTGACATCCGACAATCCCCATCCACGGGGCTCTCTTCAAAACACCTCACCAGTAATCCTCCAAACTGCCGGGATCATCAAAAACAAGGAAAGACTGAGGAATGGTCGTGGATCAGAGGAGCCTATGGAGAAATGACAACTGAATGTAACGTGGCATCCAGGAGGGGTCCCGGGACAGAAGAAGGACATTAGGGAGAAACTAACGAAAACAGAATAACGAGTGAGGTTTTGCGTACCAATTAATTTCTTAGTTTTGACAAACGTACCATGGTAACCCAGGATAGTTAACATAGCTGACGCGGGGTGTGGCATATATGGGAACTCGCACTACTATCTTTGAACTTCCCTGTGAATTTAAAATAATTCTCAAATTAGAAGGCTATTTAAAAGGGTGCAAGGAAAAGAGACATTGCTTCCTAATAGGGCACAGTGTCATCTGAGCTGTTGAACAGCATGCAGGTTTGGGTGGGATGGGGCTTACAGCGGGTGGAGGAGCAAGAACAGAGACTCCGAGAGACAGAGGAGGGGGCCTGGCTATCACTGAGGCACTGTTTGTCTCCCTGGTAGATGTGAACAAATAGCACAATGATTCCTCTCCCCACTCTAGTGAAAAACAAGTATGTTGGTTCCCCACAGAAACATGCACACAGATGTTTACAGCAGCTCTATTCGTAATTGCCTGAACCTGAAAGCAACCAAGATGTCCTTCAGGAGGTGAATGGGTAAATAAACTGTGGTCCATCCAGACAATGGAAGAGTAGTCAGTGCTAAAAGAACATGAGCTATCAAGCGATGAAAAGACACAGAGGAAATGTAAATGCATTTGACTAAGTGAAAGAAGCCAATCTGAAAAGGCTGCACTCCGTATGAGTCCAACTACATGACATTCAGCAAAAAAGGCAGAACTATGGAGACAGATCAGTGGTTGCCAGGGGTTGGGGGAGGAGCGGTGAATAGGCAGAGCATGGGATTTTTAGGGCAGTGAAAATTCTCTGTATGATACTGTGATGATGTCATTTCACATTTGTCCAAACCCATAGTAAGTCCAACACCGAGAGCAAGCCCTAATGTAAACTGTGGACTTTGGGGGATGGTGATGTATCGCTATAGGTTCATTGGTCCTAATGAGTGTAGCCCTCTGGTGGGGGATGTTGATAAGGATGCTGTGCATGGAGGTGGAGTGGGGGGCAAATGGGAAATCTCTGTACCTTGTTTTTAATTTCACTGTGAACCTAAAACTGCTCTAGAAGCAAAGTGTTAAAAAAAAAAAAAAAGGGATGCCTGGGTGGCTCGGTCAGTCAGTTAAGCATCTGCCTTCTGCTCAGGTCATGATCCCAGGGTCCTGGGATCAAGCTCCGCATCGGGCTCCTTGCTCAGCCGGGAGCCTGCTTCTCCCTTTGCCTCTGCTGCTCCCCTTGCTTGAGCTCTCTCTCTCTCTCTGACAAATAGATAAATAAAATCTTAAAAAAAAATGCCAATCAGAACAGAAAACAAAAAACCAAGTGTGTTGGGGGTGAGCCGGGGTCCAGACGAGCCCTCTCCACTGCAGGGTCAGCCGCTGAGCTCCCTTTGAAGACGCCCAGCTCTGGGCGTCTGTCTGGGAGGCTTTGCTGTAACCAAGGTCATTCCAGGACTCAGGGGAGCACTGAGCCATTCCATCGCCAGGGGCCCGGGAGCACAGCAGATATCACTTACAGGAGCGCTTTGTGGAGGAGGATCCATGTGAGTGGGCATTTTGCTGACGTCCCCCCTGTGACCGAAGCCCCATCCTGGCCCTCCCCACTTTCTCAAAAGTCCTCTCTAATGGGAACATTTTGTTAAATGTAATGTCCACACACATACTGCTCCCTGTTCATGGTGTTCCTGCCACTTAGCCTGTCACGGGGTCCCCTCCCAGGCCTGGAAACCATGCTGATGGGCCCCTGGGTGGGCCACTCTCCTTCCATTAGAGCTAAAAGAGAAGCTCTCCCAGGCCCTTTGCTGCCCTGGCCACCCTGTTCTGTCCTTACGGTGGCTGCTCTGGAAAAGGGGAAGAGGCTGAGTCGAAAATTCTGATTCTGCTCATTCCATCCTGATTCCCAAATAATTGCCCTGGAGACAAAGATGAGCTCCAGCCTACAGAGCGGTCTGCCCTTTGAAAGGAGCCAGACAATGGCTAAAGGACTATCATCGCTGTTTCTAAGAGTGGACGGCTGTGTGTCCTACGATGATGCCCGGTCTGGACTGTCCCCAGCGCAGGTGGTGGGACCCTAATTGGAAGAGGATCCTGCGACCTCCAAACCAATTAAACGCTTTCTCAGGAGCCGGGGACAGCTGCGTGAGGAGAGCACTCATAATTGCTCTGGGTAGCCGGTGAGTGTTTTTCTGCCACCAGCAGTGGCTCTAGCCACCGTGGGAAGTATTGACTGTGGCTGCTGTCTGGGTCCGGAAAATTGGACTCTGAAGCAAGAAAAGTGACATCAGTAACCTGGCTTTTTCAACAGAAGCTCTAACGAGGCAGAGCGGGGCTGCTGGGGAATAATGACTTCCTACTATCAGAGAAGTTTCCTGGGCCAGAAACAGGTGCCTTCCACACACAACTTTCAGAGGGGCAGAGAATTTGGGGGTGGGGGCAGAGAATTGGGGGGCAGGGGCGGGGGGAACCTCTGCCCCCAATCATGCCACTGGAACTGCATCCAAATGTGTCTCTTGAGACGATTTCTTGGGGATAGAATTTTCTAGATCTTGGCTGTGGTTGATGGTCACACTATTCTAGTCATCTGTCAAAATGGTCATAAACTGTAAACCTCAAAGGGTCAATTCGGTGACACGGAAATTATTCCTAAATTTACGCACACACAAAACATACGCACCCAGTGTCCCTTGAGACTGCTCTCCTCACCCAGACCTGCATGGGCCTCTGCGGTGGTCTGATGCTAACCTCATGTCCTGCCTACAGATCCCGAGGCTCCTTGTATAATTCTTCAAAGGAGGAGAAACACCAGCACAGGATTTTGAAAACCTGGAAGCCTCTAAAACAGTGGTCTACCGTTGTGGTTGCTCTCAGAACCCCCCGGGAGCTTTGACACCCCAGACCCAGGCCCCACCGGGCTGGCGGTGGGGCAGAATCCCTGCGGTTGGGACAAGGCCTCGGGACTTTTAAGCCCCTCCCCCCAGCCCCACCCCCTCCCCATGATAGTTCTGTGAACCACAGCGGTAAAGTCATGAGGAGTGGTTCGTGGTTTCGACCCTTCGCTATTACGTCTTTGAAGATAGTGTCAGACGGCTATACTTGAGGTTCTGTGCTCTGCCCCCCAACCCCGCAGGTGCTCGGGGCCCTCAGATGTCCGTCTTGCTGCTACGGTGGGAACTCAACAGGGATCCCCTTGAAGCTTTGGCCCGGGGTTCCCGCTGCCTCCCTCTGTCCCTGGGAATGTGTGAACATACTGTGTCCGCGGAGGAAGGAACATGGAACCTGGAGATGAATTCTGGTGCCGACCCCCCC
>NC_058403.1:199741298-199943040 GCF_002201575.2 Neomonachus schauinslandi | reverse complement strand
GGCCCCGGGGCAAACCAGCCTCCCTGTACTGCAGGCTTCTCATCAGCAAGATGTGGGAAAGGGATATGGAAGGACCCACTTGGGAAACTCCAGCATTCAAAGCACAGCTCTCTCTCCCCCACGGCGCCCTGGAGGGCAGGACATCGGTCTTCTGTCTCTGGATTGCCAGCAGGAGCCGCTGCAGTGATCCCGGGGAAGCCTTTCCCAAATTCCTTATTGCTGAACCTTGTTTCTCACCGGGAAGAAGGACCAGGCTATTTTCAGGCCGGGGTGGGGGGTGAACTCGGAGCGCATTTCAGGTCTCCTCTCGAACAGCTGCTCGCTCCTGTGGGGAGGCTTCTGAAGTGACCCAGATTTCCAAGTGCTCCTGTCCTCACAGAAAGGCTGTCCCCGTAGCCACGCGCCCCCCCCCCCCCCCCCCCGGGAGGACCCTGAGCCCTGCCCTCTCACACCTTCTGGCCCTTTCCTGTGCAGCCCTGACCAGCCATCAGGCTGTCCCCTCTGGTTTAAGGTAGGTCTCCAGTTGTGGGGAGCTGATTGGGAATCAGAATCGGGGGGGCTCAGTGGGGAGTGGTGTTGCATTTTGAAGCTTTTCCAGAATTGATTGGTTGGGATCTTTCTTTCTTTCTTTTTTTTAAAGGGTCCCTCCTTGAATGTTGGCAAAGTGGCTGGACTGTCAGAAAAGCTATGACAAGGACACCGACCCTCAGCCCTCCTCAGATTTCCCCACCTCCTCAGAGCCCTGGGGACGGGCACATCCCACCCCAGGGCACCCATTTCCCATTCAGAGGCGCTGAGTATGGGGCGGGTGCCTTGGCACCCTTGGCAGAGTGGCGCTGAAGGGGGGAGCTCAAAACAGAAATTTATTCTCTCACAGTTCTGGAGGCTGGACATTCCAAATCAAGGTGACCCACGTTCCCTCTGATGGTCCCAGGGAAAAATCCTCTCTTGCTATTCTAGGTCCAGGAGGTCCCTCCCCTGCCACTCTGCCCTGTGCCCTCACCCCAATACCTGTCATGGGTCCACCATCGTCATGAGATGACATTGGTGCAGAGCCTGCCTGAACTCCATTGGATGGGTTTTCGGGCAAAGTCTGAGCAAGGTGAGCTGGGCCCGAATCCGAAGACTGAGGTCAACTTCCAGCAGACCTTGGGCAAGTCACTACTCTTAGAGCATGAAGCTACCTACAGCCCCACAGCTTAAAAGGATTAGGTTCTAAGACTGTGTATATAAAGAGTAGCCCTCCACTTTCTGCAGGAAATTCCTGCCCAGGGAGATAAAGTTACAAATAACTTTATTATTCCCCTCACGAGCTTTCTGAAGATCCATTCATCTGAACTTGTATTTATTACTCTACTAGATTTCGCCTGGGTAAATAGCCCCTTTCTCAGAACAATAGGTTGCTCACCTGGGTTTATCAAACACTATTTACTCTTTTTTTTTTTTAAGATTTTATTGATTTATTTATTTGAGAGAGAAAGAAATCACACACACGAGTGGGGATGGGAAGGAGAGGGAGAGATTCTCAGGCAGACTCACTGCTGAGCGCAGAGCCCAACACAGAGCTTGATCTCATCACCCCAAGATCATAAACTGAGCCGAAATCAAGAGTCAGCTGCTCAACCGACAGCCCCACGACTGTTTACTCTTAAGCTTCATTCAAAACTTTTCTTTCGGGCACCTGGGTGGCTCAGTCATTAAGCATCTGCCTTTGGCTCAGGTCATGGTCCCAGGGTCCTGGGATCGAGCCCCGTGTCGGGCTCCCTGCTCTGTGGGAAGCCTGCTTCTCCCTCTCCCACTCCTCCTGCTTGTGTTCCCTCTTTTGCTGTGGCTCTCTCTGCCAAATAAATAAAATCTTTAAAAAAAAACAACCCCAAACCTTCCTTTCTCTGTTCCCCAATCCTCAACTATTATATAAAAAACTCAGTTCAATCCCAATCAGCTCCCCACAATTGAAGACCAACCTTAAACCAAACCCCCCCAAATCCCATAAATATGGCACCCTTGACCTTGATGCTGTGAGGCAGTGTCTCCCTTGCAACAGAAAGCAGAAACCCAAAAATGGCTCTGTGGGTTATCTAGGTGGTATTTTGCCAGGAGTTGGCAGCTGGCACCTCTCTGAGTATCTATCTCTTGTATTTGAAGGATTTTAAAAAAAATTTATTTATTTGACAGAGAGAGACAGTGAGAGAGGGAACACAAGCAGGGGGCAGTGGGAGAGGGAGAATCAGGCTCACCCTGGCTGAGCAGGAGCCTGATGTGGGGCTCGATCCCACAACTCTGCGATCATGACTTGAGCGGAAGGCAGACGCTTAACGACTGAGCCTCCCAGGCACCCCTATCTCTTGTATTTTAAATTTATATTTTATAAGTATGTAAATGCATATTATTATACCTATTTTGCATTATATATTTGTACACTTACATTTTATAAAGTCTATAAAAATGGGATAACAATTCCCTACTTCCCCCTCCACATAGACTTGTGGGTCCCCCCCACTCACTCCCGCCCCGGCACCAAAGAGGAAAACAGACTAGCGAAAATTCTCATCCGCAAAACACACTCCAGGATCGAAAGGAATAGCTGCCCACTTGGGAGGTTTGAAGTCTTTTAAATGTGATATGTAAAAGAATTCTGTAAATGGTTGGCTGCTGTATAAACTTCAGGGACAATTATTAGCAGTTAGATGCAGTTACCCTTAAATGGAAGCTTTTGAATCAAATAACAGACTCTACTAAGGCGAAATTACCCATTTGTTGAGAAATTCTGGGCTCTCCACCAAGAGTTTCTTACCTATTGTTATTTAGAAGTAGATAAAACCCCCCACCTTCCCCTGGGCTCAGGGTGGACCGCGGTGATGTCTGGTGCCGGAGGGGCTGGGGGACAGTGCTGGGCGTCTGCTTGGTCTCCCTCCAGCTCACCTGCAGCACCTTAACCTTGTCCCCACTGGATGGGGAGTCACAGGAGAAATTACTGTGCAGTAAGCCAAGAATCTCCCATTTCATAAGCGGTACCCACTGAAAGTTTAGTTATCTGAACTGGCTTTGGATAGTTTTCTGATGGGCATTTTATGGAAAATGGAGAAGAATGTGCTATGTAGGAGTTGTGCGAAATTCCTCTTAGGTTAGGAGCATACTGTGATGGTTTTTCTGGGTGTCCGATGTGATTCTGGGGGTGGGGCTCTTGCAAATCAGGCAGTTGCTAACCGGGTAGCATGTCTGTGGTTTGGCCAAGGAAAAATCAAAACGCAAATCCCTATTTCACTTTCCCCAAGTGATCCTACCATGTCTTGTAGACCTCATTCTGAGTCAACACCTAGTCCAGATTTGAGCATGGCATTTGTTTGCTGTGCCTGTTTTGTTTTCGTTGATATAGAATAATTCCCCCAATTTTTAGGTCCCTGATTATATTGACTTTCAGAGAAGATGACTGCTCATAGAATTTCTACCTTCTGGAATTTGTCAGATTGTTTCTTCCTGGTGTCATTTTACTGGTTTCTCTCTTTCTCGCCAAGTGTGGGAGTTAGGGCTCAAGTCTCGGTTAGATTCATTTTTGGCAAGAATACTTCACGGGTATTTTTTAAATAATTTTCTTTCTGATAATAACACGAATTCAAATTCATTGTAGAAAAAAATTTTTTAAAGAAGTGGAGATATCCCTACCATCCCCAAATAAATATATTTCGGTGCATTTCTTACCAGTCCTTTGTTCTCTGGATATATGTAAAGCGGGAACAAGAGAAAAAAGGCATAAATACTATATTTAAAAACAAAATTAAGCTCACAGTCTCTCTGTGTGGTAATGTATGTGTGTGCGTGTGTGTATGTGTATGAAAGAGAGAGAGACAAAGAGAGAGACAGAGACAAGAGACAGAGAGATCCGTTATTTTATCTGTTTTCTTGTTGGGCATTCAGGTACTTTCCAGTTTGTGTCCTCTACATATATGATAAACATGCTTGCGCACAAATCCTCATCCTCTTCCAAAATGGAATTACTAGACCAGTATTATGCACAAGATTTTTGACACACATTGACAAGATGCCCCAGTTGATTAATGTTTACATTAGCCATGTCTGAGCCTGCCCATTTTGCCAAAACTTCACCAAATGAGAATTGTCTTTTAAAAATATTTTGATAGATGAAAACACAAGGGTATCTAATTTTAGTGCTCATACCTGATTACTTAGGGAAGCTGAGCATACTTCCACATGCTCATTAGGCCACTGGGTTTCTCTTTAGTAGAATTTTATCCATCATTTCTTGTCTGAAGGGATTTTTATCTATATGAAGAATTGTCCTATGTCATGTATGTCGTTCTTATCAAGTTGTAAAATGAAAAGCAATCTCAGAGCTCACTCACAGCTGCTCTCTCTGTGGGAAGGAGGCAGGAGCCTATGACCTGCTGAGCAGAGCAGGATCTACGGCATGGAGACAGCATCTGGCAGAGTGCCCGGCACCGAGGAGGCCCACAGCAAAGGTTGGGTGCATGCTGCCTTTGCAAATGTACACCCCCAGGTGATCCCAATAAGCCTCAGAACGTGTCCCCTCCTGTGACCACAGGCACCCTGTACTAAGCCACCAGGATGACGCTCAGTGCTCAACCTGACCTTGCTTCCCTACCTCCCACTTCATCCCTCTCTCCCCATCTGCTCCTGGTGAGTCCAGACCTGCTTGGATTTACCTCTTGATTTTCCCTTGGCTGAACTACAGACGGTGCTTCCCAGTTCACTGTGGCCTGATCTGCAAAAACCCCATCCATAGGATCACGGTCAGTCTGAGATGCCTGGCTTAGAGGATTGCACCTCTGGAAGCTGCTGAGGGTGGGAGCTGGGATGGGTGCAGAGGCAGACGCATGACTCCAAAGAAAGCCCAGCCCAGGCTGGCCTGGGGCATGAGGACACCCTGGGCAGACCAATACCTTGATGTCCCATCAGGTTGATTTTTTTTTTTAAGGTTTCATTTTTAAGCAATCTCTACACCCAACGTGGGGCTTGAACTCACAACCCCAAGATCAAGAGTCGCATGCTCTACCGACTGAGCCAGCCAGGCGCCCCCAGGTTGATATTTTTTAAAACTTCTTTAATGGGAAGAAAATAGAAAGTAATTTTCTGTTTTATAAAACAGTGTGCAAGAGAGAGCTATTTTCCTCTATGTTCCCAGAGCGGATCCCTAACCCCTGGTTCTGAGTTTTCCATGTTCTCCAACCAGACTATGAATGCCTGGGAGGTGCAGACTTGCCCCATTTGTCTCGGGGTCCCCAACACCTGGGCCAGTGTCTGGCACATAGAAGGTACTGGAATGAATTGCTGACTCTTTCTGTAAAAGGCTGCAGCAGATACATGGGCTCAACGGGAGGGGCAAGACACCCACACACTGCTGATCTCACGCCCCTTTGGATACCAAGGCCCAGACCTGGATGACTCCGAGCCCTTCTGCCTGGGCTGAGGAGGGAGGCTCAGGGCTGTCCCCTGCTCCCCTCATCTGTTTCAGGAATTCACATCTCTGCATTCCCACTCACATGCAGCTCACCTTGCCCTGGATTAACTGAAACGCAGCAATTCAGCTTGCGGGGGGGGGGGGGATGTGGGGGCAGGGATCTGAATGAGGTCTGGGGTTGGGAGGGTCCCCATGCAGCCCTAGACACTAGAAACAGGAAGTCAGATTTGAAACTGAGCAGCTGGAGGCGGAAGGGGCTTCAAGAGGTCACCTTGAACAATTTATGATAGCCTATGACAGTTCTCCCCCACCCACCTGCATGTTTTAAATCATTTAAGCTCTCTTTCCATCAAACGTTTTTACAAGAAAACAGCTCTGTTAGAAACCTGCTGTGGACAAAGAGAAAAAGATGGACCATGGTCATCCATCCTCCAATCTTCTCACTCCTGGTCCCAAAGGGGCGAGATGCTGTCTCTGGGCCCTCCTCAGGATAGATGCAGCTCCTGGGAATAGGAAGCAGGAACCAACACACACACACACACACACACACACACACACACACACACACTTCCCCAGCTCCAGGCTAAGAGATCAGCCCTCTAGGGCCCCTACACCCTGCCCTCATCTTTGCAAATCACGTCTGTACTGAGCTCTCCACCACGGATCTTATTTGCCTTTGCTGGCTTTTAGCGTCTGGAACCCTGACTGATAGTGTTTCGCTTGGAACTTTTCCAAGAGCTGTTCGCCATCTGGGAAAATCATGTCACCACCAGCAATGCCACTGGTGGTATTTGAGTCGCTAATTCAACGCACCCTTCCCAGCCTGCATTTCAGAGCAGACACATGCGTGTCTGTGCCCATGGTGTTTTCTAGCATAATCGTGCTCAAGCATTCAAGCACGTTGAAATGAACGCTGTTTTATTATACACTCCTCTCCTTTTGCTTCTCCTCCTCCTTCTTCTGCAATTAGGCATTGTGTTCATTTAAAAAAAAAATCATGTGTATGGGTAGATTATTAAATTCAGGATAGCAAAAAGGGTCTCGAAAAACGCCTGTTATAAAGGGAAGTCACTGGGGCAGAAGGCTGGGGAACTAGGGCTCTAATCCTGTGCCCAGTGATCTGTGCGGCTTCTCCGGTGCCAGAAGCCCGGACTCACACTGCGATGCTGACCACAACCTCAACAGACCCGTAAACCTACAGCCATCGCCATTTGTCATTGTCTTCTGTGAGCTCTCCGCTTCACATAGGCTTTCTCCTTTAGATTTGCCCTCACCACTCCTGATCTGCTATTTGATATATGATAATACCTCTCCTCCCCTCCCTTTGCAGCTGTAATAAAAATCAATATGACAATAAAAAGCACTAAATTTGTCTGATGGAAAAAAACCTCTATAGATATGATATTAACAGCTCCTCTTGGAATAGGGCTTGGCTGTACTAGGACCCGGGTTATAACGGGTGGGTTCACAGTGAAGGAGAAATCACTGGATCCAGGCATCACAGAGGGGAGCCCCCATGCCCTGCAGCAGCCCTCCCGCCCCATCACCCCAGTCCTGTTCATCAGAATGCTCTGTCTCCCCAAGGCTGTCACATCAGAACTCAATGCTTATTTCTATATTCGTGTATTATTTACATATAGTAAAGTTCAGCATTTACAGCGTACAGTTGGACGAGTTTGAGCAAGTGTATACAACCAGGTAATCACCATCACAGTCCAGATGAGAACCACCCCTTCACCCTAAGAAATCCCTGTGCCCCTGTGCCCTCGCCCTTTTCCCCCCACCAACCTCAAGCAACCCCTGGGTCGCTCTGTCACAGTTTTGCTTTTTCTAGAATTTCACATAAACGCTCTCACATACAGTCTTCTGTGTTTGACTTTTTTTTTCACTTTCACGTAGTGTTTTTGAGATCCATCTGTGTTGTTCCATGTATCGCTCTCTTGTTCCTTTTTAGTGCTGACTAGTATTCCATTATATGTATCCTCCACAATTTGTTCATCCACTCACCCATTGAACATTTGGTTGCTTCCAGTTTGGGGCGATTATGAATAAAGCTGCTGTGAACATTCATACACACACATCTCTGCGTGGATATAGGTTTTCTTTTCTCTTAGGTAAATATCTAGGAAAAGAATGTCTGGGTTATATAGTTGATTCATGTTTAACTTTTTTTTCAAAGATTTTATTTATTCATCTGAGAGAGGAGAGAGACAGAGAGAGCACAAGCAAGGGGAGAGGCAGGGAGAGAGGGAGAAGCAAACTCCCCGCTGAGCAAGGAGCCCCATGAGGGACTCGATCCCAGGACCCTGGGATCATGACCTGAGCTGAAGGCACACACTTAACCATCTGAGCCACCCAGGTGCCCCAATTAATGTTTAGCCTAAAAAGATGCTGCCATATTGCCTTCCAGAGAGGCTGCACCATTTTGCATTCCCACCAGCAATGGGTGAGAGTTCTAGTGGCTTCATATCCTTATCAGCACTTGGTGCTATCAGTGTTGGTCGTTGACTTGTTTGGTTTAACCATTCTAATTGCTGTGATGTTGTGTATTGTTGTGGTTTTCCTTTGCATTTCCATAATGACTAAAGATGCTGAGTATCTTTTCATGTGTTTACTGACCATTTATTTATATATCTTCATTGGTGAAAAGTCTGGCCGAATCTTTTGCCTATTTTTATATTGGATTGTTTATTTTTTTATTACTGAATTGTACAATGTTTTATTTTTAATAGGCACGTTTTCCCCATGGACCCGTCTGAGGAATGAAAGTCTGATTTCTGCCTCAATTGCTATATTTCATTCAGAGAGACAGATTGAAAAATAGTAAAATTCAGAATGCGTCTCCATCCAAGTCATGCTGACAATCACAAAGTTACTTTCATCCATTGTGCATTTTATTTTATTAAAGATTTTATTTATTTATTTGTCAGAGAGAGAGAGCAAGAGTGAGCAGCACGAGCAGGGGGAGCAGCAGGCAGAGGGAGAAGCAGGCTCCCCGCCGAGCAAGGAGCCCAATGTGGGCTCTATCCCAGGACCCTGGGATCATGACCTGAGCCGAAGGCAGACGCTTAACCGACTGAGCCACCCAGGCGTCCCCCATTGTGCATTTTAAAACTAAAAAAGTATTTGGGATCTGAACGCCCAAACATGGTTGACATGAATTCTACTTCTCTTTCTCAGGAACATAAACATGTAACAGTCCTTGTGTAAGTAAACACCCACACATAAGCTGACACCTGCTTTTCTTTTTCCTGTACCAACCAAAGCTGGGTAATCACAAACAGAGCTTGGAGAAATCTATTCTAGAGGTAAATCCTTAGCTCCTTGATACTCTGATGGGCTATGGCTCAGAATAAGAAAACCCTTACATCAGATTTATGCTTTGGCTCAAATTCCTGGAGTTTCTAATTTTTACATAAAGTCCCAAACATGCCAGGGGACCCTTGTATACAGTTCATCCACGCCTCTGTGATTCATCCACTTCCCTACCGTGACGGGTACAGAAGAAAACTAATAAGTTTGATAATTGAATAATACTTACCATCTGTAGACTGCTCACTGTGTGCCTGGCCCTAGGGACTTTGAGTCCATTGTCTGACTCAATCCTCACATAAACCCTGAGACATAGTGACTGTTATTATCCCCGCTTACAGGTGTGGAAGCCAAGGGTTACAGAGGAGAGCTGACTAACCAGCCCAAGGCCTCAGTGGCCGCAGGGGCAGGGCCAGGTTCAAACATCAGATCCAGTGCCACTGACCCCTCTGCTACTCTCTCTCCCGTTCCGTTCCAGCCAGAATACAGAGGCTGTGCTGGCCACACGGGTGGGCCCCCCTCTATTCCCCTCACTCGATTTACAGACCTTGAAAGCTAACTCTGTTTCCTAGACTCCTCGGTGGGGGGTCTGATTGTGAATGAAGTTCTGAGAATGAGACGCTCCCGTGCACGGTTAGGGAGCATTATGGGCTAAATTGTGTCCCCCCGAAAGACCTGTTGAAGGCCTCACCTCCAGTACCTGGGAATGTGCCCTTTTTGGGAAATAGGGTCTTTGCAAATGTAATCAGGTTAAGATGTGGTCACTGGGGGGCGGGGCCCAATCCAATATGACAGGTGTCCTTGTCAAAAGAGGAAAATGCCATGTGAAGACAAAGACACACAGGGAGACTCCATGTGACAAGAGAGGCAGAGGTTGGAGTCATGCAGCTGTGAGCCAAGGAACACCAAGGACTGACAGCCACCCCCAGAAGCTAGGAAGAGGCAAGGAGAGATGCTAACCCAGAGCTTCAGAGCGAGCAGGGCCCCACCAACCCCTTGACTTCAGACTTGAAACCTCCACAACTGTGAGAGCACACACGTCTGTTTTTAGGCCCCCGGGCTTGAGGCCCTTTGTTCTGGCAGCACAAGCAAACCCATACAGGAGGCTGGGCATGAGGCAGAGGCTGCTGGTGGCAAGCTCAGGTGGGCACGAGCCGTCGTAGGGCCGACTCCTCACTCATTACGGTGGCAGCTTTGTGGCTGGAAGCAGTCACAGCGGTGCCCTGACTCTGGGTCTTGTCTGGGGGGCTGGACGTGAAGCCTATGGTTCAGGAGTGGCCCCTGGACCCCACTTCCCTAGCCCTTCCCTTTGTAAGTGCTCAATTTCTTTTTTTTTAAATTTTTTTAAAGATTTTATTTATTTATTCATAAGAGACACACAGAGAGAGAGGCAGAGGGAGAAGCAGGCTCCCCGCTGAGCGGAAAGCCCGATGTGGGACTCGATCCCAGGACCCTGGGATCATGACCTGAGCCGAAGGCAGACGCTTAACCATCTGAGCCACCCAGGCACCCAATAAGTGCTCAATTTCTTGTATGACATTCATTTCTGTCTATTTCCTGTACTCACATAAAAGAGAAGATTCTCATCTGGTAATTGGGGCGAGCTCTAATGGACAGCTGGAGGGGTGGAGGGCTTCAAACCCACCTTGGCCCCCCTGCTCTCCTCCCTCTGCCCTCTGGATCAGACATGCTCCCGCCCTCCAACACCTTGCATTTCTTCTGCAGAGCTGACATCCTCCCAGTTTGGTTTGGCAACTCTCGCTGGATTGTTCTACTGCCCACGTGTTGACTCTGAGAACTGTATTTCCCAAGATCCCCTTCCTGGTATGGTTCTGGGTTTGATTTCGCCAAAACTGAAGTTCTGCCAGACCTGAGAGGCTGAAGCAAAGCAACAGCCCTGAAGGTCGTGGCTGGTGGGGGGTGGGGGGGTGGCCAGGACCGCGGACACTCCTGTTTGTCTACACCTTCCTCATTCGAAATTCTCCCTCCAAACACCCAGGATCACTGCCAGCTACTTCCCCGTGACCTCCCAGAGCAGTAGCCTCTGCCCTTGTTAGCACTTAGGATGGCAAATCCCTTCTCTGAACATCGTGTTTTCCCTGTCCCAAGGGCACCCTATTTTTGGGCTCTGTTCTTCTCCTCTGGGGATTATGGTGCAATCAGGTGGATGTAGTTCCAAGTCTTCATCTTTCTCCTGTCTGCCTCACATGATTAACACAGCTCATCCTATTTTGAGGTTGGGTGCTGGGTTAGGACGAACAGGGATTTAAGGATCATTGCTGGCACCACGAGCCACTGGGGACGGTTACAGGGCTAACTGATGCATGTTGTACATTTCAAAATGCCAAAAACCAGGGCAAATTGGAGGGCTGAGAAAACCCCCGATGAGAAATATCAAGCTGCTCATTCTGTCTGTCTTGATAGCTTCCCTTTTTCTTAGGGGATGAGGGTTGTTATGGCGATGGACTGAAGAGTGAAGGATTTGGGTTTTATGTGATTTTGTATATGCAGGGGCACAACTTGTAGGAACCACTATAAAAGTTTTCTTCCTTGCTTGAGACATGTTCCCTTTATTAACACTGTGGACCACCACCAGCGAGGAGGGTGCAGTTTTCTACGATTCCCAAAGCCGGCTTGGGTTTTATTTTCTTGGCATTGCCCAAAGACCTGCAGGGAGTCTATTGCTACTAAAGAGAGTAGAGAACAGCCGGGGCAGGTGACTCAGTGGCTGGGAATGGATATGCTTTATTGGTCATTTTTCCGTCCGTTGAGTTGCGCTCTAGAATGTGTACATTTTGGTGTGAAGCGGTGTGGCTGTGCTTCAAAACCAGTCACAACTCTTTGATGGGTACAAACTGCTTTCGTTGGCAAAAGAGACACAGAGTCTGGCTGGAAAAGTCACTTGTCAGACTTGGGTAATCTGTCCCTAAGGCCATTCCTGGACGGTAGGTATCCTTGTCTCCTACTCCAGGCGACATTACATTTACTCACATCCTGGACAGTCCCAGGAAAACCCTCTTTGAAGCTATCAGAACGCGTCTGTCTCCACCGGAAATCTTGGGGCCACCCAGACCTCCTCTCATCTTTGGCTTCCGTGGCTCCGGGACGCACATCTCTACAAGCTCCAGGAAGCCTCAGGCTCGCTTCACACGCGCTGCTCTTGACTGCTGGCATTATCCTTGAAGACGGAGGCTGTAATTATACCAATCACTCTGCCGGATAGACCTGGAGTATCCCTGTGATTAATGGAAGAGATTCACTCAAAACACAAGATGTCTCATTTTCTAGTTGGGTGTGCAAGCAAAATACTGGGGAAATGTAGCCTCCACTACTCCAGCTGAAATGTCTCAGCAGGTTCCTTCGATTCCTGGGCAATTGGAAACAGCAGGGGTGTCTCCTTAGAAACCAAAATCATATGCAGGATGGGGGTGGGGGGGAGGTGGAAGAGGTCCCAGGTGGCTTTCAAGCGAGTTTTTCGAATATCTAATTTCAAAAGTGATTTTAGGTAAGTTCACTGTAGAAAAGTTGGAAATTACAGAAAAATATGTAAAAGAAACAAAAAGTCATCCATAATCCCACCGGCCACAGGTAACCCTCCTTGGCATGTTTAAGTATCCACTTCCTTTTTTTTCAGTGCGTACACATAACAGCTCACATGAATTACTCTGTGTTTTTTTTTTTTTTTTAACTTTTTTTCCCCCCTTAGTTTACCCAGGTTATTAACTATTCCCAGTCAACCCATATGGAACATTAGCTCTGTCCCAGGACCCATCTGCCGTGTTGTACTGGTATGATTTCATTTAATCCTCTCAAGTATTCGAAGGAAAGATAGTTCGATCTCTTCCATTTTACAGATGAGGAAATTGACGCACAGAAGTGTTAAAACGCTTGCCCAGGGTCATGAGCTACTACACAGTGGAGTTAGAATGCAAACCATGGTAGCCCGGCCCCCAGCCCATGCTTGGCTGCCATCAGGCCATGCTCTGGCTTCCAGTGCGAGCTCCCCCGCCAGGGAGCTGTCCACCTTCGGTAAGTGCCTGGTCCTTCCCGGCACCCTGTGCAGGCCTGGCCCAAGGCGTGCGGTGCAAACCTTTCCCAAGCACCTGTAATGTGTAAGGTGTTGTGGCTACAAAGTGCACAAACACTGGGTCCTGTCCTCAAGAATCTCAAAACATAGTGAGGAAACAGACACCAGGTCCTCGAAGCGTGGCAGAGCCAGGGGGGTCGTGGAAGGACCTCCAGGGGGGCCCTCCTGCTGTTGGGGGGACTCTGAAAGCAGGCCAGCAGACCAGCTTTATCACCTGGAAGAGGCGCTTGCTCTAAACGGTTGTGGATCCTCGTGAGGTCAACCTGGGCCAGGTGGTAGCAGTGCTGGGAGTCCGGTGGTGGAAGAGCCCTGGCTGGGGGAGGTAGAGTTTGTTGCCATGGTGCCCCCGAGCAGGAGGGGAGCAGCGAGACAGGAGCCTCTGTGCAGCCTGCCCCTCAGCAGGGAGACATTCGTGGGACGGGGATAAGCCCAGGCAGGAAGCAGAGCCCCAGGAGGACAAGAGGACATCCCCCCTGCAGCCGGAAGGCTGAGCTTTCAGTGACAGGGGATGTTCAGGCCAGCGAATGCTGCAGGACAGCCTTGGCCAGGGTGGCCACTCATCCTTAGAGCTCACAACTGAGGGACACCCCAGGGCAGGCTGGGCTGCCACCCCTGCGTCCCCCCTCCTTCATCTCTCCTACTGTGCTGATGAGAGGAAAGGGGAGATGTTGAAACACCTTGAACAGCCAAAAGCAGCTGGTCAAGGTAGGAGGTCTGGAGGGGTGCGTCTGCCTGCAAAAAAAAGTTGATTATCCTCATTAATGCACGTCTCTTGAAAATTGAGCCTGTCCCCTCTGGTGACTGGGCTGTGCCCTTCTGTTGTTGGACAAGATGTCAGTGTCTGGGAACCTTTTCCGGCTCATAATAGCTATGACCATGGCCTCCAGGCATTTCTTCCGGGCAGGTGCTGGGCCCAGGGTTCCTGATATGCTCTCTCACTGAATCCACACAGCATGAGGCAGGTTCTAGGATCTCTCTTGTGATACAGATGAGGACATGACCCTTGGAGAAGCCAAGGCCATGCCCAGGGCCACACCGCCACCAAGAGGCAGAGGCCAATTTTAAGCCCAGAGTCCCCTAATCACACTTCGCTAGCTCGGCCATGTCGTGACTGTATCCCTTTGTGACACTTGGAGCTCCCTTTAGCTTGGAAACCGTACATTTAAATCTTCTGGGCTCATTTGGAGTCATTGTGTTCAGGCAAAGTGTTCTGGGGTCGGGGGAAGCAGCCACCAGAGGGGGCGCGGGCAGGTTCTGTTTGTAGCCCTGCAGAGCCCGGGTGCCTGGGTTCTGTCCCCACTCCAGCCCCCTGGGGACTCTGGGCGAAGCTCCAGGGGCGGGGGCTTTGCTGCTGACCTCTGTATCTGCAGCCACCAGAGAGGCACCTGCCAGCACCCAGCGCTGCACCCCGCACCAGATGGAGGCAGGGAGGCTCGGGACATGGAGGCTGAAGCAGAACTCCTGAGCCAGCCTTGACGATCCTTCTCCTCTGTCTTGACCAGCCTACCCCTCCCCCCACTGCTCTGATGAAGGTCATCTACACCTCGCCCAGTCCCACCTCTTGCTTTTGCTGACATCCTTCCTATCAGGGACACACCATCCCCATGTCTGAGGCCCAGCCCGCATTCCTCCCTCCCGCACAAAACTACCCCCTAGCCAGAGCTCTCTCCTCGCAACTCCTAGTGCACCTGTCTCAGCTGTGAATGCCCGTGGGTGAGTGGCCCATGGGAGTGGACGAGGGAGAGTCAGAGCTGAGAGCAGAGGAGGGACTGATCACTGAGGCCTTGTGGAAGCTCTTAAAGGGCTTTGGTTTTGTGCAGGTGAACTGGGGAGTCTTTGGAGGATTTTGGCTTGTTTTTGACTTATGTTTGAAAGCATTACTCTAGTTGCTGAATAGAGAACAGACTTGGGAGCGGGGGCAAAAGAAGACCCGTGTCAAAAGCGAGGGCATCGGGGCACCTGGGTGGCTCAGTTGTTAAGCGACTGCCTTCGGCTCAGGTCATGATCCTGGAATCCCGGGATCGAGTCCCGCACCAGGCTCCCTGCTCAGCAGGGGGTCTGCTTCTCCCTCTGACCCTCCCCCGTCTCATGCTCTCTCTCTCTCTCATTCTCTCTCTCAAATAAATAAATAAAATGTTTTTTTTTAAAAAGCGAGGGCATCAGAAGCAGGGCAGGGGGGCGGTGGTCAGGGTCTGTCTCTGCAGCCCCCACTCTGCCCTGCAAATGTCCTTCACCATCAACAGAATGATCGTCTACTCTGTTGGCTCCCCTCTGGCACCAGACTGCAGAGTAGATTCCATTCATTATCACCCAGAGCTCCCCACTCCAGCATCTTCTCATGGTGGGCCCAGCATGATTTGTCATTGACACACAGAAGCCCCACTGGCCTCAGAACGACTGGGAAAACCAGACCCTTTGAGGTAACCCAGGGAGGAAATGGGATAAACATGATACCTGATGGGGTGCTCCTATGCTGTAAAATGGCTTAAAACGTGTGGTCACCCAGTTCATCAGCCAGCGTCCTGGCTAGAACAGAATCCAGCCCTCTGTTTCAAGAGATTTTGGCAATGGGGCTATTACAGAGTCCACCTGATAGAAGCTGTGGTCATGGGACCATGGCCAGGGCCAGAGCAGGGCCCAACAAAGAGGATCCTCTCAGACTCTCCTCCCCCATGCAGATCTCTGCCAGGGGCTTGCACTGGCCAACTCAACCAGGATCTGGAAGGTGAGGGAATCTCTGGCGATGCAGTCCTCAGGACCTGCCTCCTGGTACACCAGGTAGGGCAGAGACGAGATGAGGGAAGAGGCAAAGAGAGGATAATCAGCACCCCCGGAGATGTCCTCACTCTGGGGAAATGAGCACTTAAAAACCACATTGATTTTTCATTACTGCTTCCCATAGACGCGGGCTTAAGTTACAGCTGGAGAAAATCAAGTTCTCTGGAAAGAACATCCTGGTAGGAATAGTGATTAGGTACTAAAAACCAGAGGCTGAAATCCTGGCTCTTGAGGGCTTTCCAAAACAGACTGAAACAATCACTGGCTTCAAATGTCAGAGATCTTTCAGAAAGCAGAGGGATAGATGCAAGACCCTTGAAGTCATACCCAGCTCTAGGATTAACATATATGACAGTGTTTTCCAAAATGGCCTATGTAACTTTGCTATGATGGAAACAGAAATCATTTCCAGGCAAACTACGTATTAGCATATAAGCTCAGACTATTCTTATGTAACCCTTTTCAGGGCAGACACATCATGGTAATTGAAATGGCATAGATGGCTCTTAAAGTCCTCGTAAATTCCAAATAATTAGAATACTTTGGAACCTAAAGGAATTCATGGTAAACGACAACTAAACACATTGCCTTCTTAATGTATTTTTTAAAAATTAGTACTTTTTAAATTTCTCTTTTCCCCCAACAAAAATCTAGGTTTCCACAGGAGAGCAGCTGGCCTTTTGAATTGAGCTGAATTTGCAACTGATTATAAAGTCAAAGATCAATGCTTATAAAAAATCAAGTCAGCTTGGGAATCTATTTATTTTTCCTGAGCTGTGTAGGCAGCTTTTCTGATAATGTGCTCTCACCCTGGTGTCTGCATTTTGGACACATTCTGTATCTGAAAAGCACCCTACAATCCACCTTGCCTCCCAACACGCAGGCAAGGTTGGTGGCATTTTCCTATCAGTTCTCCCTAGGTGCCCCTTGGGACAACCCTGGGCCATAAAGCTCTGGATTCACTATATCTATACAGACATGGGAGCCTAGACCTGCAGTGGGGCCTGAAGGCTTCACTGAGATGCACCATCTTTAGCCTCCTGTCTCCTCCCCTGTGTCTCTATGGTTGCTTCATGGTGTCTTTTTGCCCATTTCCCCCCTTTCTCCTCTGGTAAGGATTTTTAAAGAGAGGATTTCAAATAATAAGTGTTTGATGCACTCCCACTCCTTCTAAGGAAGGGGGATTTGGGGTCACTGGGTCAGCATCCTTTGTTTTGTAGAATCCAGGGAATGGGTAAAGAGGAAAGATGAAAAATGAGATTTGGATGAACAGATATTTAAGACTAAGGCAGTCAGAGTGGTCAGACTGATCTATGTAATAGAGTCTGCGGGAAGAGGGAGGGAAGGAGGAAGAGAAGAAGGTTGGAAAGGGAGACAGAGAGAGGGAGGTAAGAGGAGGGAGAGAAAATTAGACCAGATCCCAATGGTCTCCATCGAAAGAGGAGGTTTGGGGATCTGAGAGAGACACAGAAATGTCTGGGGAAAGATTTGAAGGAATTTAGTCAGATGTTTTTCTATTGTTTTCAACTGTTGGCTTGTTGTTTATTTGAATGCAACCCATCCCCTGGCAGGGTCACATGGGGCCCTGGGTTTATATGGGTTTCATTTCTTTTCTGTGCGAGAGCAACTGGAAGTCTTCCAGCCTTTCAGATTCTTCTCCTCCCCACCTCCTCCAAGACTTGGCTCCGTCAGTCACCCATTTCCTGTCTTCTTTCTCTCCCTCTCCTTGAGTCCTTCCCCTCTGCCCATAAGCACGCTCAGGTCTCCCCACCGTTGAGAAAGCCTATCTCTGAGAAGGCTTCCTGTCTAGGCTTCTGCCCTGCGACCTCCTTCCCTCTCCCTGGATTCCTCATCTTCCCACCCTGGATTCGGCGACATCATCGGCTCTCCAGGATCCCTTCCTGCCACGTGTCAGGGTTTCAGCAACGTTGGCAGTGGGATCTGGACCTGTTCCTCTCCCCCACACTTCTGTTTCCGGGGCAAGGCCTCCCTCTTCCTCCCAACCCCTCAGCCTTTCCGGTTCCGGTTCGGCTCCTACCGGCTCCTTTCTCAGGGCCAGTCCCACACTTCAGCAAACGGATTGCAGTCAAACCTCTGCGGCCCACACCCGCGTTGCTCCTCTGCCCTGCTTCCTTCACAGCTGCCCCTGCCCCTGCTTCAGGTCACTAGGTCTCCCCGTCAGACCCACCACCTTTCTCACTCCTCCTGTGGGTTCTCCTTGACCCTTTCCACCCCACTCTCCTCCCTCACCTGCTGGCGTTCTGTCCTCCCTGGCGCCCTAGATACCACGTCTCTGGCATCTCCAGCTGACCTTCTTTCTTTGGAAGCCCCTCCCTTTTATATCTTTCCCCTAATTATAAATACGTCCGGAGTCTCAGCACTGGGTCAGCATCCTTTGGTGCCCAGCTGACCCAGAGACCCAGTGACCCCAAATCCCCCTTCCTTAGAAGAAGTGGGAGTGCAAACACTCCACATTACCACCCAGTAGGCACTTTATAGGGTTCCTATGAAGCTTAACTAAGAGCGAGTGTAGGTAACATCCTCAGTGTGCCTGGCAAGTGGCCAGTCCTCAACTTCAGGGATTCTTCAGAAGACAAGAAGGCGGCGTGCGCAGACGGTGGATGTATTCCTCCTGCCGATTCAGTTACTGTCAGGTCCCTGGAAATTTAAAAGGGAAAAATCTGTATCTGTAAATGTATGTAACTGAACAGCATGATTTCCAAATGCAAATGAGACCAGATCCCAATGGTCTCCATCGAAAGAGGAGGTTTGGGGATCTGAGAGAGACACAGAAATGTCTGGGGAAAGATGTCCAAATGGAAATCATGCTGTTCAATTACATACATCTACAGATACATGATTTCTTGTTCATATGGCCCATGACCATATGAACACTTTGCTTGGCCTCCCACAGCTGGGGTTTAGAGTTCATTGGCTTCTTTATAAATCTTCCTCTGGGCAGATGTGACCATGGAAAAGCCAGACCCCCCCACCTTGAAAATCCCCTTTTTCCTTGGAGACCTTGGAGCAGGTATGGGGCTCCACAGGCCATGCAATGGGGGAATCTGATCTAGATCTCAGGGGCTGGCTGGACAGCTTTCTTGTATTGTGCCATTTGTTTTTGTTTCTTTTTTTTAGTTGTCGATAGCAAGAAAAAGGACACAAAAGGAATTCCAGGCCTATGTAAAGTCTTGTGCTAATGAGTTAAACCAAGCGTCTCATTCATTCATTCAGTAATATTAACAAAGGACACTTTTTGAGTATTTATTTCCTCTGTGCCCAAGAACTTCTAAGGACTTCAGATGCTAAGAACTTCAGATGATTTTCTCATTCAATCTATAAAATTACTCCAAAGGATAGCCACTGATATTTGTCATTATTTTGTAAGTAAGAAATTTTTTGAGAACTATTTATTGTGTCAGGCCCAATAAGCTAAATGGGGAGGAACAGAAAAAAATAACATATTGTCCTGGCATCCAGGCAGAGGACCGGGGGGGGCGGAGAGACAGATGCATAAACAAAACCATGCAATAAAGTATTATGGGAGCCACTGTGAGCAACTGTTAGGGTCCAGATGGGCATGAAGGAGGGAATGGTCTCTTCTTGGTGTTATTCAGCTGGATATAAGTCCCGGGGATTTTGAAAAGTTTAGGGGGAAAAATGGACCTAGGCCCTCATCTCAACGGACACACTTTTCTGTTGTTGTTAAACCAAAGCTCTCAGCCACCCTCCTTCCTCCCAGTCACCTCTGCTGGCCAGCGCCCCCCAACCCCGGGCCCTGCATCCCCATTGCTGTGTTATCCCCCAGGCCCTTGGGACTGCTCACTCCAACCTTATTATTATTATTTTTTTTAATTCATGTGACAGAGAGAGAGATAGAGAGAGAGAGAGGGAATGTGAGCAGGGGAGAGAGGCAGAGGGAGAGGAAGAAGCAGACTCCTCGCTGAGCCAGGAGCCTGATACAGAACTCGATCCCAAGACCCTGAGATCATACCCTCAGCTGAAGGCAGATGCTTAACCATCTGAGCCACCCAGGTGCCCCTCACTCCAACCTTAGAAAGAAAAGCCCCAACGCTTTTCATCACATGTAAGTAATTGTAAAGAATATACTCTCTTAATGGCAGCTACCGTAAACCTTCTTAGGGAAGCCAGCCAGGGAAAAATAGCATGACCAACTCCTTGAGGGTAGAGCAGGGTGTTTACAAGGTAAGAACCCAAAAGCAATGGTTAAAAATGAAAGAGTAAAAGGAATTTGTTGTGCTCTTGAATAGAAGAAGTAAAGGGCAAGGAGGCAGAGAGAAGCCAGAGTTACTGAGAGGGTCCCTTGGGGCGAAGTTCTCAGAAACAGAGGGCCCGTGCTGGTGGCCAAAGGAAATTTCTAAGAAGGAGGACACTTGATGGCCAGTTGTAAGTTATAAACCCTTTCTTCACATCGCCAGCGCACACTCACGCACACTTACTTGGGAGAAATCTGCCACCCTCAGGAACACCTTGACATCTTTTGGGAGGAAACAAAGGGCTGAACTTTGGGTACGGGTGAATGCCCTGTGGCATTGAGCCAGGGGTCTAGGTGCAGGGGCAGAGCCAAATTTCACAGTACCTGAAGCTTCTACAATTTGGTGGGATCCCCTTAAAGAAAAAGAATATAAAAATATCAAGCTTTTGACAATTTTACTGAAGCCCATGACCATATGAACACTTTGCTTGGCCTCCCACAGCTGGGGTTTAGAGTTCATTGGCTTCTTTATAAATCTTCCTCTGGGCAGATGTGACCATGGAAAAGCCAGACCCCCCCCCCCCACCTTGAAAATCCCCGAGACCTTGGAGCAGGTATGGGGCTCCACAGGCCATGCAATGGGGGAATCTGATCCAGATCTCAGGGGCTGGCTGGACAGACTGACAGCTGGGTTATAATCTCTGGGGAGGAGAGTCCCAGGTGGAGAAGGTGCTAAAGGCAGCTTGGCTTGATCTGGAAGGGCGAGTCTGTGAATTTGTGCGCATGGAGGTGTTAGGTGGGAGGATGACCACAGGCCTGCAGGGTGATATGAGCTGGCTTGTGAAAAGCTCTTAAAGCCTTAATTAGAAAATTAGGATAGCAAGATCCCCTGCCCTCTCCTCCCTCCCGGGGCACATGGTAAGATCTTTCCTTCCCTCTGATTACCCTCATTTTGGAGCTCGGAAAGAAGCTAATCAGAGGGCTGACATTGTATAAGCCACTTCAAGTGCAATTCACACACCTGATGAAGGAGTCATCGGGTGTGTGATTATAATGCAGTGTTCCAAAGTAATTAAGGCACTGAAGGTACAGGGCTCTCCATTTAGGGGTGGATGGACAGGCAGGGTCAGGAGAAATGGGCACAGCTCAACACCACCCGAGACAGCTCCCACCTCTACATACCAACCAACAAGGACAGACAACTTCGCTGCGTTCCTGCGTGTCTGGCAGCTTCTCTTAAAAACCTCACAACAACCCCTTGAGGGAGGTGTGTTAGTTTCCTAGGGCAGCTATAACAAAGTAGCACAGATTTAATAGCTTAAAACAACACACATTTATTTTCTTAAAATCCTGGATGTAAGAAGTTCAAAACGGGTCTCCCTGGGCTAACAACACGGTGTCTGCCAGGCTGTGTTCTTTTCTGGAGGCTTTGCAGAGAACTAATTTTCTTGCCTTTTCCAGCTTCTAGAGGAGGTTGCCTTTGTTCCTTGGCTCATAGTCCCTTCCATGTTCAAAGCCAACAATGCCAGTCAAGTCCTTCTCCCGGTGACATTGACTTTCTTGCCTCCCTCTTCCACATGTAAAGGCCCTTGGGATTACATTGGGCCCATCTGGGCCCATCTGGGCAATCCAGAATACTCTTTATTTTACAGTCAGCTGATTACTTCCCCTTTGCAATATAATGTAACATAGTCATATATTATAGGGATTAGGAGGTGAACATTTAGGGCCATTATTGTCCTTACCGTGGTAGGTAATATTATTATTATTATTATTATTATTATTATTATCTATCTTCCAGGTGAGGAAAACGGGGCACAGAGAGGTTATGTGACTTGCCCAAGGCCACACAGCTGGTAAGCAGTGGAGTTGGGATTTACTCAGGCCACCTGATGACAGACCCTGTATTCTTAACCTTTAAACTGTACTCCTTCCATATGTTCCTTGCTCTTTCACTCAGTACTTTAGCAAAGGCCTGTGTTGATGGAAACAAAAAGATTTAAGGTAACACAAAGAGAGCAAAGGGCCGACAGGTACAATGAGTTGCATGGTTGTGTGGCGAAGAGCAGGGCAGGGATTGCTGGTGGTATGGATGTGCAGGGAGAGGCGTACTGTGTACCCCAGATCAGAGCCTAATGAGTGACTATCTCCCCATGTTAGGTCACAAGAGACCTGGGTTCAAATCCCAGCTCTGCACTGATATCTGTGAGCCTTCCAGTCAGTGTCTTGGTCTCTTGAGTTTCTTCATCTGCAAAATGATAGTAACAGAAGCCACCCTGTGGGTTTGGTGTGTTACCTAAAACGTGTATGAAACTCCCTGCTGTGCCTGGAGCACGGGCAGTGTTCCCTAAATGCTGCTGTCCCCCATCACCCCCCTTCCCCCCGCTCCTGACCCCCTCTTGCCAAGGAAACAGAACTTCCTCACATGTGAGTATTAACACAGGAAGTGGTGGCTGAGATTTATGGATCTGAGGAAGCAGATCTACGGGGAGGGGTGGCTCCCGGGATCCCTTCACCAGGCTAGATGGGAAATACATCTAACACCCTCGATTGCTTTTGAGGAGGCAGAACCTGGCGGCCAGCGATGGGTTACAGGCTGCAGGAAGCTGAAAGAAACAAGGAGCTTTGTTTCATCTGTCTTGGGTAGACCACATTCGATTTAATCAGGAGGAAATGGCTCTGTGGCTCAAACAAATCTTAAAAATACTAATGTTGGGGTGCCTGTGTGGCTCAGTCGGTTAAGCACCTGCCTTCGGCTCAGGTCATGATCCCGAGGTGCTGGGATCGAGCCCCGCGTCGGGCTCCCTGATCAATGGGGAGCCTGCTTCTCCCTCTCCCTCTGCCTATGCCCCTGCTTGTGCTCTGGTGGAAGGATGTGAGGTGACACAGAACTGAAGATGAAGCTGAACATCTGGGTCTCAGGAAGACAGGAGCAGGTAGCTGTGGGGATCTAGACAGCAGGAAGGAATGGAGGGCTCTTAAGTGTCATGCTTCTTGGTGCTTGGAGAGAGAGGAACACCTTATGTATGTTTTATTATGGGGCCAGCCGAGTCTGGTCAATACAGGATCCTGAGCCTGGTGGCCTCCTGCCACGTCATCATCAGTCTGAGGAATAAGGCCTAGCACGTCCAATCTGGCACAACCTCGGATGTTATGGCTGACACACAGATCTGAGAGGCTCAGCAACCTGCTCAAGGTGATGTGGCAATGTATGTGGCAATGTAGAGGCAGGATCACTGCTGGCTCCTTCCATTAAACAACTCAGGCCTTTGGGGGGTCCATTAAGAGGAGGCTCTCTTATCTGTCAGGCACAGCATTGCCCCATTGTGGGTGAGGATGGGAATGGTACCCCCTGAGGTTGATGATGACACAGGGCTGGGACCCAGCAGTGGGGAACACATGCTGGCTGTTGAGTTGTGCTCCTGGGAGAGCAGGTGCCACGCTGGGGAGTTCTGAGCAGACACCACTCCCTCAACAGTCAGTGCCCCTGGGGCCTGAAAAGGATAAAAAAAAAAAGAGAGAGAAAAAAGAGAGAAACTTCTCCAATCTCTGATCTTACAGAACAAGGCAAATTTCTCATTTTAAAAGAATCAAAACCCAAATCTGTCTTACCAGGAGACCAAAGGAAGTTAGAAAGTTCAATAGATTTTTTTTCCTTAAACTGTTGGATCCCATTTGAAAGGAAAAGGGTTTCTTTCTTCCACAGAGAGAGAAGAGGGAAATGAGAGTGCCTCCAGCATGGAGAATTCAGAAACGTGGTTTGTCCAAATGCATCCAGAACCTGAGGGAGGGCAGGTTGTTTCAGAGTGTGGTTGGCAGGTCCTTTGAGCAGGGGGTACCAAACTGGAAGAGGGGCTAGGTTTCCAGAAGAACTGGGGGTCTCCTGCTGTCTAGTGACTTCCAGATCACATCCTTCGGTTTCAAGGAAGACAGATCAGAGTGATAAACTCTAAGCAAGGTTGGCCCTGCAGTGAGCCTCCAAGCCCTACCCCCCATCACTGGGCCTAACTGCCCTCTAAAGCAGGTGGAATCTAAACCCAAACACCTCATTTTACCTTTATTACATTTTATTTCTACGCTGTTTTCACACACTGGCTTTTCTTTATGAATAGGCCACTTGAGTCCAAAACAAAACAAAACACAATAACTTGAGCCCAACCAACAAAATGAAGCAAAACCAATAAGGTATTTTGTCAGGATAAAACATCTGAAACCGACACACATTGCTTTGGTATCTCGTGTACCTCATTTTATCTTTCTAATACCTTTAGCCATCAACTGGTGGGAGGTTTTCAGAGTAATGCTCAAGCACCATCTTATCAGAGAGGCTGGCCATCCTATTCCGAAGAAAATAGGGTCTAGCACCTAGAGAGGCCCCTGACATATATTTGATGTTCAACAAATATTTGTCAAATAAATAAATAGCACATTTGTCCACTAGGATGTGCCCAGAGCCAGTCATGCTGATGCTCGAGGAGTGAGTGGGTTTTTCCACAACATTGCTCGACTGGCCCCTGAGATGGATGTAGTAGGCACAGTGTGGGAAGACATAAAGGAAATGGTACTCCAGGTTACTCCCCTGGAGGACTTACCTGTGTAGTTTGGGAAGGAAAAAATGTACGTGGGAGTTATAGGGGTTCGTGAACTTGTAATAGAAACAGAGCAACATGGAGGCGCCTGGGCAGTCCATGTGCAGGGGACTGCACTCATCCGAAATGCTCTGAGTGCTGGGGCGTGAGGAGTCCTGAGGTTCACTCCTGCCCTCCCAGAGCCTTGAGTCTGGAAGGGTGAGGTAGGGGTAAGGGGAATGCCCAGAGGCAGAGGCAATTTAGGTTTCAGACTTTACAAGAAACTGATTTAATGTTGTGTAATTGCCTTAAAATTGAGGCAGAAATTTGACCACTAATTAAGGCTCAAAGAATAAATTTTAAGTTAATGAAATTTATTTTATGGAATCAACTTTTTTTAAATGGTATCATTTTATTTTTATTATTTTAAAGTTTTTATTTATTCATTTAAGTAATCTCTATTCCCAATGTGGGGCTCGAACTCACAATCCTGAGATCAAGAGTTGCATGCTTTTCTGACTCCTGGAATCAACTTTTAAAGCTGAGACAGAGGTTGGAGATCATCTAGCCCACCCCATAACTCTTTTATTAGCAGATGTGGAAACTGAGGCTCAGATTAGCCAACGAAGAGTTTTCCAGAAAAGAAAGAGGCTCATATCCCAGAGGTGAGGAAATCACAATCTCTATATGGTCACGGGTCATATATGGGAAAAGCATATGTGGGAAAAGCATACCACATATGGGAAAAGCGTATGTGGGAAAAGCATACCACATATGGGAAAAGCGTATGTGGGAAAAGCATACCACATGGTAGCTACTTTGTGAAGCTAACCTTAAAAATAAAACTGCCAGGGGTGCCTGGGTGGCTCAGTCGGTTAAGCATCTGCCTTTGGCTCAGGTCATAATCCTGGGGTCCTGGAATCGTGCCCTGTGTCGGGCTCCCTGCTCAGTGGGGAGCCTGCTTTTCCCGCTCCCCCAGCTTGTACTTTCTCTCTCTCTGTCAAATAAATAAAATCTTAAAAAAAACCACAAAACCTGCCAGTTATTTTACCAGCCAAAAAAAAAAGGTTTATTTGGGAATAGCAGAGAATTGCAGTCCCCTGCAAGAGAACTACAGGGAAAACCATACCTAAGTCTGAAGAACAAAGGAGAGGAACACTCTTTTATAGAAGAAAGGAGGGGCAGTAGGAAGGGCTGTTCTAAACAAAAAGTCCATTGGAGTAAACTGGGAGTTCGAAGCATAGTGGCTTCTCATTGGCTGAGTTGTGACAGTCTCTCATTGGCTGGGCTGTTGCCAGGGGAGGAGGAAACCTTTCTTACTCCTACTAGGAGAGTAAAGTAGTAGTCACAGTAGTATTAATTTGCAAGGTGTGTCTCTTCCAGTTGGGTCTGCAATTGAAGATGACCGGTAGGGCATGAGAGCTCTTCCTCCCAGCCTCCTGACTGCATTCTAAACAAGCTTTCCTTATTACTTTTTACAGTGGTCATAGGATTTTACTTTTTTTTTTTTTTTTAAAGATTCTACTTATTTATTTGAGAGAGAGAGCAAGCACGCACGAGCTGGGGGCGGGGAGCAGCAGAGGGAGAAGCAGATTCCCTCCTGAGCAGAGAGCACCGTGCAGGGCACAATCCCAGGACCTTGAGATTATGACCTGAGTTGAAAGCAGACGCTTAACCAACTGAGCCACCCAGGCACCCCGGATTTTACTCACTTTTTAAATTTCAAATTTCATACAGCACTAAAGCATGATGTGAGAGTTGATGTTTATCAAAGTGAGATTGTACACCTGACCCAGTTCTCTTCAAAAGTGACATGGGCATGAAAGATAAGGAAAGACCAAGAAACTGCACAGAGAAACTCCTCGGAGATTAAGGAGCTCTAATGGCTAAATGTACCATGGATAAACGTCTCCCAGTTACTTAAGATGTGAACAATAGTGGGACAGGGATGGAGGGCATACAAAAATTTTTTGTACTATCTTTGCAACTCCTACAATTCTAAACTTACTTGAAAATAAAAAGCTATTTTTAAAAAAGAGAGAGGGGTGGGTGGGGGCACCTGGGTGGCTCAGTCAGTTAAGTATCTGACTCTTGGCTTTGGCTCAGGTCATGATCTCAGGGTTGTGGAACTGAGCCCCACCGAGTTGGGCTCTGTGCTCAGCGGGGAGTCTGCTCGAGATTCCCTCTCCCTCTCTCTCCCCCTCTGCCCCTCCTCCCTGCTTGTGTGCACCCTCTTTCTAAAATAAATAAATAAATAAAAGCTTGAAAAGTAAAAAGTAAAAAAAGACAGCAAGGTGCGGTAGATCGTATTTTCTAAGAATGGTCCCAACAACAGTTGTGGTGTTCCAAAAGTGAGCCACTTCCTCCTCAAGAGGTGGGGTCTGTGTTCTCTCTTTTGATTGGGGGTAGGTTATTTAACTTCTCTGTGCCTCAGTTGCCTCTGTAAGACAGGAAAAGTCCTAGTGTTGCTTTTACTATGAAATAACACAAGTGAAGCACTCATTGCTTGGAAATGTTGGATGTCATTGTTGCAGGGCACAACTTAGGAACCCAGTTATCACACTGGGACACAAGGTCAGAGCTGAGCTGACAACCAGAGTAACCTCATACGGAATCCCTGGAATGCCTTAAACTCCTCCTGCTTCAGGAGAGAATCCTTCGTGGGGGTGGAGATGCCAAGTCTGCAGGTGGGCTCTGGTGGGGATGGGATGGAGAAGGCAATGTGGATCCCAGGAGTGGACAGCGATGGGTAGTGCATTTATTCAAGGAAGGAGGAAAGCCTTATAGGGGTGTGTCAGGAGGGGGGTGAGCTGTAGGGGGTGAGCTTGCACCTTGAAGGCTGGTTGATGGTGCAGCTGAGCAGACAGGCGGGGAAGGGTGGCAGAGGTGGAACCAGGGCTTTCTTGGCATGTTCTCATGATCTGCCCAAAAACAGGTGTTTGTGCTGATGAGGTCCAGGAGAGATGGTCAGAAAAGTAAGTTGGCGTCAGGCCTCGAATGACATGATCAGGAGTTTGGACCAAGACTCTCCTTTGCTTGGAAGGACCAAGCAAAGAATTAGTCACCACACACACACCTGCCCCCCCCCCCCAGGGCCCCCACTCAGCTTCCTGTCAATTCCCACCTCCATCTGGTCTCCCTATCTCTGTTCTCTCTCCAAACCAGCCAACCCATGGTCAGACTTAACTTTCTGAAATGTGGCTTCTACTTAGGATGTTCCACACAACACCCTCCTTCCAGAACCTGCTACTGAAGGTCATGGACGCCTTAAGTTGCCAAAGGTGTTATCTGCTGAGTAGAGAGAGAGAGAAAGAGCTTGCCTGAGAAATAAGCTGGCACGGAGCTGACGATGAAGAGGATGAGAGAAAGATCCAGCCCTCCTTAATGATACCATTCCATCCCCTGAATGGAGATGGCTCAAATCTCCCCTTCAACTTCTCAGTTAATATAAGACAATAAATTCTTTTAAAAAAAAGTCTTAAGTTGATTTGGTTTATGTTCCCCGCAATTATAACTAGAATAGAGGGATAAAAAGGAAAAAAAAGGAGGACAATAGAAATGGGGGGTGGGGGAGAGGTTGGACAGGACCAGACCTGACCTGTTTTCCATTTAAATGTAAGTAGTATCTGTAGCAGACACTGTAGGTTGCCCACCTGATATGCACCCCCCCATCTTCTTCCTTGTAAACAAAACCTCAGTGTTTCTCAGATGTTACCCTCCCTGCACCGACCCAAAAAAGGTGACTCAGGTTAGAGCCAGACAGGTTCTAAACTAATCTCGGGCATCCCCTGTCCCTTACCAATGATTGGCTCAGGAGTGGGCATGTGACCACGTTTCTCCAATGAGACATGAGAGGGGCGGTCTCTGGGAGGAGCCTTTGGGAAAGACTGCGGGAGAGCTGGGGTCTCTCTTAGTTTTGAGCAGTATGGGTTGGGATGAGACACCTGGCATGGCTGCGTGGTCACGAGATGTCCCTAAGCAGTACAACCAGCAGAGGAGATACCTGGGCCTCTGATGACATCGAATCTTCTAATGCCGATGGTACCTTGCTTCAGGCGCACCCTCTTCTGCCTCTTGTTATGTGAAGTAACAAATGAGAAACCGGCTTGAATTGGGGTTTCCCGCGACTTGCAGCCCTGATACCGCAGAGCCTGCAGGAGGCCGACTCACAACCATCTTATTTTGCTGAGGAAAGAACTAAGGCCCAGAGGGACAGCCCCGTGTGCAGGTCTCAAAGCTAAGTAATCGCAGTGGGACACAGGAGAAGTACCTCACTTCTACGACACAGGCTTCAGCCTGTCGTAGCACAGGTTCTAGAATCTTCAGTCATTGCCTTGCCCCCATCAGCCCAGAGCCTTGTGTAGTCAGATGTGTCTACGGAAGCTCATCTGATTGGAATCCAGCAGGCGGTATCCCATCTAATTCAGCGATTGTAAGCAGGAAGGCTGTATCTCCGGAGCCTACCTGTGTTTTGTGAGGACTCTATCAACCCTCACTGGCTGTTGTGACGGATACCAGGGGTTGCTGAGACTTCTGGAAACAGGGTCCTGCTGGGCCACAGTGAGGGCTGTGACAGTGTCTGTTTATAGAACCCAGAGTCTGCGTTTGGATAATTACCTCCATGTAATTGTCAGATTAATGTCACTTGTGCTAGAAGGTCTGGGCTTTTTTTGCGCTTAAGGAAAGAAGAAACAAACCCTTTGGAGATGCCCAACAGCTGTGAACTTGAAAAAGCCCAACTCCTAAAAATTAGGGAGCCAGTGGGGTGAGGGCAGAGCACGGCCAGCAGTGTGCTGAGCAAGTGTGCTTGTGAATGAGGCAGAGAGGAGGTTGGCAGAGAACATGTTGATTTTCCTGCTTTCCTCACACACGCACACCCATACACGTGCACAAAAGTGTGCAGATTCTCTGAGAAGTCAGCAGCAGTGGGATTCTGAAAAGCTTCTGCAGAGTTCAAGCTGGAAGATTCAGAAAGAAGAAGGCTGGGGGAAAAAAGCAGGGTCGGGTCTTGAACACCCGAGCTGTTGCTCTTGTAATGCAAGGTCAGTAATAGTGCCGCACCGAGCTAAATGTCCTTCCCTTGGAAGAGTTCCTCAAAGAAATGAAGGCTGGTAAGAGAGGTGCCGCCTGCCCCCTGCCCACGGCTCAGCCACATAGAGCAGTGCTGATCTGTGCGTGGGGGGCACCCCCAGCAGGTGCTCCACAGCAGCGTTTCCATTTCTATCAAGGTCGTTGGCGGGGATGGGGGGCGTGAGGTCCTCAGGCAGGTGCTCTGAGGACAGGTGTGGAGGTTGCGTGCTTTTATGGCAGCTGAGGGGCCCTGGGGAGGGGGTGAGTGGTGAGGGTTTGGGGGGAGGGGGCAGAGAGTGGGAGCGATCCTCTGCACAGGTGGGATTGTGTATGTGTGTGCACGTACCCATGCATTCTTGTACACAAGACTCTGCAGGAATTTGGGTATCCCTGACTATGAGAAGTGCCTGGTGCTTTGGGAGGGAGCACTAGACCAGGAATCTCGAGTCATGCTAATAGAAATATAATGTGAGCTAGATATTTAACTTTAAATTTTCTGGTGGCCACATTAGAAAATAAATTAATTTCAATCATGTATTTTATTTAACCCAACCTATCCCAAATATTATCATTTCAACATACAGTTAATGTAAAAATATATAAATGAGATCCTTTACATTCTTTATTCTTCTAACAAAGTCTTCAAAATCTGGTGTGTATTTTATACTTTCAGCGACATCTCAGCTCAGACCAGCCACACGTCTAGTGTTCAGTAGTCACATGTGGCTCATGGTCACCATACTGACCAGTGTGGGCCTAGAGACCTGAATTTGAGTCCCTGCTCAGTTTTATTCCAGCTTTGTAGCCCTGAGAAAAATTATGTCTTGGAGCCTCAGTGTTGTCATTTGTATAATGAAATTAATAATAGTCGTGGCAGTTGTTCGGTTAGTGTCTTGTGTGTTGCTGGGTACCTAAGGGACCACGTTGGTGCTGCTGGACTGGCGTGTATAGTGGTCTGTTGGAGCGGGCTCATACTGGTTCCCAAGAACACCTTGTTAAATACTCAGAAACTTTGTAAACTAGTGTTAAACCATTGGTCTCTTGAAATCTGCCACGGTAAGAGAACATTTACACCGTGGGAATGGGCAAATGCTTACTCATCAGTCCCTGAAGAGAGTGGATGGTGAGACATTTACCTGTACACCGCTGAACTTGGGTATATTTGCACGGGATTGAAGCAGTGAGTGTGGACCAGAGGCTGCCACCCTGGCCGTTTTCCCCTCATCATCTCCATTCACGTGGTCCCGTCTTGTGGCAGCCCCTTCCAGATTCTTCTTTCCCACCTTGAGAGGCAATATCGAGCAGTCGTTAGGTTCGCAGACCCTGGAGCGGACCCTGGTTCCACTATTTACTAATTTTGTGACTGTGGACAGGTTATGTAGCCTTTCTGTGCCTTAGTTTCCTCATCTGTAAAAATAATCCAAGCTGAATTTCATAATGCATATAATTGTCGAAGCCCCAGGTAGCACACCTGAAACCAGTATAATAGTATATGCCAGCTCTTTAAAAAAAAATAATAATAATACCAGCTAAGAAATAGGGTTGCTCTTGTTGAGGAGTAAATACCATCAATGTAAAGTGAGAGAATAATGCCTGGAACACAGTAGGTGCTACATATATGTGCCTGCTCTATGATGGTGATGATGACCATCTGCAGGCTCTCACCATTGGCCACTGTCGAACATTCCAAAAGGGGCAGGTGCTCATGGCAAGTGGGGACATCCAGAGGAGGCACTGGTGAGATGGTGGGGTGGGTAACACCACAGTGACATTGGACCTGGGGTGGTCTTTCCTTCCATCCCCCATCCATCCTCTCTCTGTCTCATCCTGCCGCAAGAATTGACCACCTACTGTGTGCGTATTTGATGGGGAGTGGGTGAGCACACAAAGTTGAGAAAAGGGTGGCCCCTGTCCCCGTTCTCATGGGGCTTACAAAAGTTCTTTCGGATCTTCAATATATTTTTTTAAAGATTTATTTATTTTAGAGAGCGCATACCAGCAAGCAGGGACAGGAGCACGGGCAGAGGGAGAGAATCTCAAACAGACTCCTCACTGAGCATAGAGCCCAATGCAGGGCTCAATCCCACGACCCATGAGATCACGACCTGTGCCGAAACCAAGAGTTGGACACCCAACTGACTGAGCCACCCAGGTACCCTGGGATCTTCAATCATTTTTAAAAGTGTAATGGGATCCTGAGAAGGAGAAGTTTGAGAACTACTGGCCTGGGGTATATGGACAGACCATTTAATATGAAGGCCAGAAGGCTTGATCCAGCCACCTACAGAGCACTGTGAAAGTGTGCTTGAAAACTCTCAAGGCCCAGATATAAGCAGAGCAACCTCAGGGTTAGTGTGTGTGTTAGGGTGGGAAGGTGCTGGAGGCACAAGATCAGCCCTGGGGAAACCTGTTCTGAGTCTGACATTTCATTACCCAGAGGATCGAAATGATTCCCTGAAGTGCAGGGAAGCCTAGAGAGTGCTCAACATACTACCCCAAACCCTGTCATCTGGCTTCCCAGAATACCAGGGATTCTCTGAGAGTATTTCCCAAATCAATGCATAAAAAGCAAAACCAACCCATCTGGGTGACTCTGGAAGCATTGCTAGAAAATGCAGCTAGTAAAAGGATTTGGGTTTGGAATGTCCAGGTGTCTGCTCCCCTTCTTTGACAGGAGTTAACAGCCTTGAGTGTGTCACCTACCAGGATCAGTCTCGAGATGGAGGGCTCTAAGACTCCAGACCAGCTCAGAGCGGACATCCCTGCTTACCCTGCCCTCCCCTGCTCCTGACCTTCCTTCTGTTGACCCTGTCCTCCTCTGGGCTCCAACGCTTTTCTTCCTCCCCGGAAATGCTGCCTTGACTATTCCTGCCCATAGGAATCCATAGGTTGTCCCCGACCAGAACCCTCATCCCCTACCCCATCCCCCTAGGGATCCCTACCCGAACCTTGGCCATTGACTAGGTGGGGTGAGGAGACCCCACAGGAGCTGAAGAGCTTTTCCCAAAGAAGGGCCCCAGAGGTTTCTGGGATGTTTAAATGTGTCAATATTAATAGAGACTTTGTAAGTAGAAGAAAATGCCAAAATTAGAGCTGGTGAAAATGCCTAGAACCACTTGATGCAAATTCAGAAACCAACAGGGCAGAGAGGATAGAGCCTCCTTAGCAGCAGTCAGGCCAATGGGCTCCACTCCCAGCATGCTCCACTCCCAGCAGTGTGCCTTCCTGGGGTCTTTCCCTCGCCCCTGCCCCTTAAGGAAGACAAGGAACATCGGAGCAGAGGTCTCCAAATGATACCCCATCATGTTTTCTATATAGTTCAATACCATTTCTTTTTTTTTTTTTAAAGATTTTATTTATTTATTCATGAGAGACAGAGAGAGAGAGAAGCAGAGGGAGAAGCAGGCTCCCAAGGAGCAGGGAGCCCGATGCGGGACTCGATCCCAGGACCCTGGGATCATGACCTGAGCCGAAGGCAGACGCTTAACCATCTGAGCCACCCAGGCGCCCAGTTCAATACCACTTCTGACAATGACTTTTAAAATTGAAATGATTTTTAAAATGTGAGTTTCTTCACCATTAAAGTAAAGCTTCATTTAAGAAAATGTTTAAAATAGGGAAAAGGAAAAAAAAAATCACTCCTATTCCCCCCACCCCCAACACAACTACTACCATCATATTGGGGCTTTTCCTTGCAGTTCCTGTCCCTATAAATACATTTTATTCTAACATTGTGATGCTTGTCTTGGTCTTGTTCCCTGGAAAGCAGAGTCTGAGACAAAGGCGTTGATTGAGGTACAAGATTCCAGGGAGTGGGGTGATGAGGAGTGGGGGAGTGGGGCAGGCACAAATGTATTATGAAATTGGCCACAGCTGAGTGCTGGACCCAAAACCATCTGAGGAGCCATATGAAGACCTTCCATAGGTGGGAGGGAGAAAGAGAGAAGCATTTTTCCACTGGCTCCCAGCCCCTGTTGGTCAGAGGCTTTCCCCAGGGAGTGACTTCTGGGCTGCTCTTGCATAGGGGTTGTGTGGGTTTCCTCTAGGTCCCAGGCAATGGGAAAAACAGAGAAGTCCTAGGGTGAGGGGCAAGAACCACGGGGCACACGATGTTGGGTTGCAGCTCCTAGAAGATGGCCAGAGTCTACCTAGAACTGGTCACCCCGGCACTGCCTAGGCTAAGAGACAGGCAGCGCCAAGAAGATCTGAAGAGGCATCTAATACGGTCTTTGTGATGCGCATGGAATTCCATTCTTGCTTTTCCCACTGAACATGATATATTGAACATATTGTTTAGTAGTTCTTATAGTTTTTAATGGCTGCTTGTTAATTTTCCAAGTAGATGAAAAGAAGCACAGTTTGAATATAACTCATTTCTATGCATTGTGGTATTTGCAAAACAGTGACAAGCCAGCCCACTGAAGTGACCTGCAAAGGATCATTTTATACCTTTGTAGCTTGGAAGGAGGGGCCGTTCCTCAACTCGAGTGGGTAGTGGGAGGGTGTTGATCTCGTTGCTAAACACTTCTGCTTCTATTTCAAATACCTTTGAAAGATATTGATGACTGGAAGCCAGGAGAAAAAAACCTACTGATTTCATCGCTCTGATTAAAAAATCTATTCCTTTTCTTCCTTCCAGTGGCAACACTTTTAGGATTGCTGAGGAACTCTGGGTAAAGATGGGCTTAGGACTCCATTTGTCTCTTCACACTCATTCATTCAACAAATATTTATTGAGCAACTGCTATATGTCACGTATGGCAGCAGGCCATGGGGAGCCAGAGAAAAAGGAACATCTTTGTTTTCAGGGCATCTAGGTGATGCAGGCATGATAATCAAATATTGTCAAAGCTGCGGTGGTAAGCATGGGGCACAGGAGAGAAAGTGTAGGTCTGATATTCATTCATCACTGATTATATTATCTATTGCTGGGTAACAAAATGCCTCAATACTTAGTCATCTAAACCAACAATAATTATTATCACAAAGTTTTGGTAGGTCAGGAAATCAGAAGCAGCTTGGCTAGGTGGTTTTGGCTTGAGGTCTCTCATGATGCTGACGTCAAGATGCCAGCCGGCACTTAGTGGTCTGAAGGCTTGACTGGGGCTCAAGGATCTGCTTCCAGAATGGCTCTTCCCACATGGCTGTTGGCGGGAGGTGTCAGTTTCTCAGTATCGAACCTGGACTGTTCCAGTGTCCATGACTTGGCAGCTGCCTACCCCAGAGCAAGTGATCCTAGAAAAGGAGGTTGAGGCCACAATGTCTTTTATGATCTAGCCTCAGAAATCGTATGCCATCACTTCCACCATATTGGTATCACAGCACAGGAAGGGACTACCCAAGGGGTAAAAGGAAGTGGGAATGATTGGGGGCCACCTTGGAGGCTAGCTACCACATTGGTTCATTGAGTCATCCAATTGCCATTTATTAAGCATCTTTCAGGAGTCTGATACTGTGCTCAGGAGTGGGGATACCAATATGGTTGTAATTATATTTAGGGACTAAGTCTTTGCTCAATTTTGTATCTCTGGTGCCTGGAACACAGAACATCTCCTTAAAGGTTTATTTGCCTAAAGGAAGCAAAATGTAGTGGTTAGGAGCTGGACCTCTGGAGCCAGTCTGTTTAGGTTCAAATCTGGTGTCTTCCTCCCAGCCCTGATGCTTTTCTGATAAATCTTATTTAACCAGAGTTGGTTTCCACTGTCTACAACTGAGAATCCTAACTGGTACACTCAGTTTTTCCACTAATCTCCTTTGACTAGTTCAGAATCCAATGCAGATTCCCCACATTGCATTTAGTTTTTATGTCTCCTTAACCTCCTTTAATCTGGGACAGTTTCTCACTCAGTCTTGCCTTGTCTTTTGTGAACTTGCCCCTTCTGAGGAGTACTGGTCAAGCATTTCATAGGATGTCCCTCAATTTGGGTTTGTCTGAGGTTTTCTTGTGATTAGGTTGAGGTAACGCATTTTGGACAACAATACCAGAAGTGATACTGTGAATCATATCAGGGATGCATGATATCAATATGTCATTCCTGGTAATGTTGACTTTGATCCCTTGGGTAAGGTGGTGGGTGTCTGCTTGGTTTCTGTTTTTCCCTTTGTAATGAATAATTATCTTGAAACTAGGGAATTATCCTGTTTCTCATTCTTTGGCCCATAAATTTTAGCAGCCATTGATGATATTTTTAGACAACAGTTATTACTGTGCTGTTTGCCTATTGTTGATTTCCTATTTCTGTCATTCCTTCTACATTTATTAATTGGAATTGTGTAAAGTATAATTGTCCCTTCTTATTTATTTATTCAAGTATTTATTTATATCAGTATGGACTTGTGAATGTTTTCTTTCTACCTATGGGTTATAATACTTTACTGTGATTATTTGTTACTCAAATTATCTCAGATCTGGCCATTGGGAACTCTCAAGTTGGTTCTTGTATGTATAGGAGTATTTTTTTAAATCTTCATTTTTTTGTTATAGAAGTAATACATGTCTGGGTAGAGGGCACGTGGGATTTCTCTGTACTATTTTTGCAACTTCCCGTAAATCTACACTTACTTCAAAAGAAAGTTTAAAAAAAATAATATACGCTCATTGAAAAAAAAATTCAGGAAGTACAGAAAAATATAAAAATCATTATCTCTTAGACATAATCTCTGTCTGTGTTCTGTTTTATTTTTCCTCTCCAGACTTTTTTTTTTTTATCATTTTAAATGGTATCGTAACACAATTATAGCAACTCTGAGACCAACATTCCAGTTTTGTAATGGAGAAAATGCACACCAGGGAGACAGGAATTAATAAAACAGTAATACCACCAGCCCTGACTTCATGTGTCCACCACCTGCTCCCAGGCCCTCCTGGTGCTCAGCCTCATGTAATTCCTGTCTGGGGTGGGGTGGGGTGAGCAATGCTGATCAGACAGGGTATTGGAGGGTCTCAAACTATTGAGTTAGGGAGAAAAAGGTATCAATATTGGCTCATAGATACAAAGGGAGTTAAAGATAGTAAATTCAGGAGAATGTACACAGTCAGGCCAACTCTGCAGAGAGAGGAGACAGGGAGAGAGAGAGGTGGGAGGAGAGACAGAGATTATTAGAGGGAGAGAAAAGAGGAGAAAAACAAAAAATGTCGAATATTTACATTCTTGCTATCAGGAAACAGGGCAGCTAAGAACTCAGTGGGTGTTTAACCAAACAGACTCAAGGTTTAGGTCAAAGATGGACTTCCCACCTCCACTCTGGGTTGCCCTACAACCTCGTCCTTCTGGTATTGACATTATTGCGAGGAAGAGGGGAAAAATAGGAAGATGAAGTCATTAGAAACGGAACCAGCAGTGGTCTGGCTTGCTTCAACGTGTGTGCAGGGAGGTCCAGGGAGGAGCTGGGGAGGGACAGAGAGCTCTTGGGCTGGGGCCTCAGACAGGGGCATGACCATGGTGGACTTGAGCCTGTGTGCTGGAGAAACCTGAGGCTTCTCAGAAATTCTAGTGAAGCCAGTCAGTGTAAATGAAATCTCAGTGGTTGCGTCTCCTCATTGCCTCCCCTGCTTTCTTGGAATTAGTCAAGGATACTTAGAAGAAAACCCTAGAACCCTGACTCAGGAAATGGCAGCCACTCCCTCTTCCAGCTGGGCTCAGTCACCACATCATCCTGGCCCCGAGAGTCCCCTCTTTGTTTCCATCACCCAAGAAGTTTGGGACCATTGGAGGGAGTCACCAGTAGTTACTACTCTCTTCTCTTTCCAGAGAGGGAAACTGAGGCTGAGACATCAAGTAACTTGCCCAAAGTCACAAAGCTAAGAAGTGTCCAGGATTCAAACCCAGGTCTTGATCAAGTCAAAATATGTGCTTGGTAACCACCTCACTCTGTGATATACAGCAGTGAAGAATCCCCTGCAGGGCTTTGTTAAAACACAGGGTACGGGGACCCACCCCAGAGATTCCGATTTGGTAGATCTGGAATACGGCTGGAGAATTTGCATTTCTAATACATTTCCAGATGGTGTTGATGCTGCTGATGCTGCTGATCTGGGGACCACATTTTGAGAAGTGCTTATGTAAAGCGAGCCATTTAGCCCTTGAACCTCAAATATGGTCTTTGTAGAACAAAGAGTAGGACTGGATTTGTGGTCTTTGATTGTGTTCTGAGGTCTCTACATGTTTCCAGAGGTGCCATAGCTATGAGACAGGGATAGGAAGGTTGAAGGAGTTTAGGTTCCCCCATCCTTACTTCAAGGAAAGTGGCTCCCTCAGATCTCTTTATAAATTAGGGTTCTATGTGAAATTTTATTTGGAAAAGAAGTTTCTGCTATTAAACACAAAGCCAAGAGTTTATAAACTACTGAACTAAAAAAGATGTTAAAATACTATTTGTTCCTATTATCTACTGCTGTGGCTTAAAACAACAATTACTTTAATATGCGATTTTGTGGGTCAGGAATCTGAACAGACCTATTCCTTGGGGTACCCTTGAAGGTTACCCAGTGCTATGCATCTGGTGTCTGGGCTGGTCTAGAGGGTCCAAGATGGTGTCACTCGCATGTCTGGAGCCCTGTTGGGAGTGGCTAGAAGGCTGGGCTCAGTAGTGACTACTGACTAGAACATCTGTCTACATGTGGTTGCCCCCAGCACTGTGGTCTCAGGGTTATTGGACTTCATGGTGGCTTAAGGCCCAGAGCAAGTGTTCCAAGAGACAGAAAGTGGAAAGCACCAGTCTCTTTAAGGGCCAGGCCTAGAAGCAGGCATGGTGTCACTTTGCCATCTTTGGTTTCTCAACAAGGTCCATGGAGCTCCCCAGATTCCAGAGGAGGGGACATACACCCCACTTCTCAGTGGGCAGAATGTTTTGTGTCTATCTTTGAAGTGCATCTGAGAAGCTTCATCCACATCTGAACCTTATTTAGATGATGAGACCCTGGTCCTCTATCAGGGGGTGGTAGAGGGATGCGACTATTGGGAGTGAGTATTTTGTATGTGGCATAAATGATCATTTGAGGATGGGTTGTAATATGTTCTGGAACACCTGCTTTTGAAGTCGGTCATCTTGCTGGAGAAAGTTCAGGCAGCCTCATGGAGAAGCCCAGAGAGAGAGAAACCCAGCCCCCCATCTCCATACCAACTGCCCAGCTGAGCTCCCAGCCCACAGCCAGCACTAACTGACCTGCCATGTGAGTGAGCCAGCTAGGAAGGTTCTGCTCCTCCAGTCCCAGGAGAGCTCCTTAGCCGACACCATATGGAGTGGCATGACACCAGATTGGTCACTGTGATGGTTAATGTTACGTGTCCACTTGGTTGGGTCATGGTGCCCAGATATTTGGCCAAACATTATTCTGTATGTTTCTGTGAAAGTGCTTTTTGGATGAAATCAACAGTTGAAACAGTAGACTTTCACTAACGTGGATTCCCCTCTATACTGTGGGTGGGCCTCATCCAGTCAGTTGAAGGCCTTGATAGAACAAAGACTGACTTCACCTGAGCAAGAAGGAATTCGGTCCACAGACAGGCTTTGGACTCAAACTGCAGCTCAGCTCCATGGAACACAAGTGTTTGGTGAAAGTTAGTAAGTCCTCATCAATTAAAAAAAAAATGGTTCCATGGTCAATAATGTTGGGGAAAACCTTCTGTCAGACAATATAAAGTCTCTGTGTTGCAGAACGTCTCATAATTTGGCCTGGATCTTTTTCTGTGTGGCACATCTGGAGCCCTGGAAGAGGCTGATCTAGGCTTGTTGTGAGATTCCTGACAGTGAATCTTTATTCTGTTTGGAAAGGAGTTCACCCTGGTCAATTTCCCTTCCTTCAGGGGTCTCCTTGGGTGAAGGGAAAGTGAGGCATCGCTTTGTTCTCTTCCATCAGAGCGGCACTGTGGGCCCACGAGGGAAGACTTTCCAGTATGAGAGTTGGTGCCCCGTTTCAGCCCTCCCCCTGCATCTTAGGCTTGCCCCTTCTGCAAGCGAGTTTGGACCACTCCATTAGATATTCTAGAGCAGAACCAATGAATTATTTACGCCTTTTCTGCTGTCAAAGGATGATGCTAATGAGATGCTAATGAATACATTAGTGTAATTTGAGTGCAATTCCTGGAGACTTCTTTTGGCTCAGCGCTACAGGCTCTGCCCCCTACTGGCCCTGCGAGGTAGGAGGTGGCAAGAGAGCCAAGTTGCTGAAGACTTCTCAGCCAGCTCTTCCAGACCATGGAGGCCAGAAGACTTCAGAGACTGCTTTTCAAGCCCTGCATCTAACCATCTTCCTAGATGTAGTTTTGGGGACGTGAACAATGGACATCTGGAAGATTGTTCGACAATCACACAAGGAGGACAGCACTCAAATCACTTCCTCCAGGATGCTTTTCCTGATCTCTCTCTACCCCCTGTGCTCTACCTCTCCAGGCTGAGAGATTTGTCCCTCCTCTGTGTTCCACAGTCCCCATTCTTACCACCACTGTAGGTTATGGGGGAGGGGAGTTTCAATTGTCTGTCTCCGCCATTAGCCTTGAGCTCCTGAGAATAGGTATTTAGTGTCTTTTTATCTGTAGGACTGAAGACGGTGCTTAGTATATCCAAGATGTTCAGACGTTTGATGGGTTGAATTGATTTGTTCATGTGTGGTTAGTTTAATTCAGAAGGAAACTTGGTTATTTTGATAGAGATTAGTCTTTGTCTTTGGATCTGCTAAGCAAATTGAATGTGTAAGCAAGACTCAGGTGGAGAGATGTTAACACTCAAAAAAAATCTTTCCCAAGCACTTTGGCAGCCTCCATTTGACGAACAGTTGGCTAATTTCAAATAATTTAAATGTATTTTTAAGTAAGTCCAATAGGACCAATCTCGATTTGGCAAAATTCTGTTGACTTGTCTTTTACTGCATGTCCTTCGAAGTAATTTTTCATTCTGTTTTACTTCTTCCCTCACTCCCTTCCCTCTCCCTTCTTTCTCTCCTTGTTTTCTTCCTCCTCCCTCCCTTCCTTTCTTCTTATTAAGGTTTTGTTATCCAAGCTTCCCACTCATTCAGATGGACTTTTGCTCCCAATTTTAACAGAATAAGTAAGTATGGGAAGCCTATCAGTGGCCATGAATCTTGTCTTTACTCCTGCATCACTTTGATGTTACAATTGACTGCGTTACACAGGAACTATCAGTTAGCTCTTTGCTACTCACAGATGCAGACCATGGGTTGGCAGCATCAGCATCTCCCGGGAGCCTGTTAGAAATGCAGACTCTCAGGTGCACCCCAGATTTTCTGATCCCTGGGTGATTCCTGTGCACATACATGTTTGAGAAGTAGAGGTTCAACTAATCCTGTCTCATACCTTGTAGATGATGTGGGGACTGAACTAGGAGAAAAGTATTGAATATATACCTCTTTGCAGTTTATCAGCACTAAGCAGCCTATACCTTTATTGGATAGATACCCACTAGCCAGGTTGCCTTGCCTGCCCCACCCTGAGCTCCTGGGAGGGGAAGATCCCATATACGGTACTAAGGGCTGCCATTACATTGTGCCGGGAACTGTGCCAACTGCTTCACATGTATTCTCTCATTTAAGCCTTACAGTAAGTCTGTGAGGTAGGTACAGTGCCTGGCCCCTTTACAGATGAAGAGCCTGGGGATTAGAGAGGTAAAACAGCTTGCTTTCTGCCACCCAGTTTGGTGTGCAGTACCAGGCCTGTAACAAGGGTCCTGTAACTGAGGGCTCCTAGTATCCTCCTCTCCTCTTTTTGGGGTCAAGGTTGTCCAGATTTAAACAGCTACAGAACAGTCCAATGAGAAACTGCATCTTAGTGGGCATCCTCTCTTTTCAACCCTTTGTGCACGAGAGAATGGTATTTCCTTACCCTGGGCTGAGGGCCAGGGACAATATTTCATTGCCTGCCCTAGCCCACTACTCCCTCTTCCTCTTCTACATTCTTCTCCTCATCCTCCTTCTCAGTCTTCTCCTCTTTCTCCTTCTGATCTTCTTCTGCCTCTCCTTCTGTTCCTTCTCTTCTTCCTTCCCTTTTTTTCCTCTTCCTTCTCTTTCTTTTGTCAAGCACTTGAACTCAGTTCAGCTTCTCTTTCTTTCTTCCCCCCACCCCGCCCCGCCCTCCTTTCACTCTGGGCTCCAGGTAGAGAATTTGGATGCTGCTGCTGTTGACAGCGATGGTGATGCTGATGGTGATGCTGATGCTGATGGGTGATGATGATGATGGCGATGCTGATGGGTGATGCTGATGATGCTGATGCTGATGCGTGATGATGATGATGGTGATGCTGATGCCAGTGGATGATGCTGACGCCAGTGGGTGATGCTGATGCTTATGGTCATGGTGATTTTGTTGTTATTGTTTGGCTGACCAGGATTTTCAGTCCCTCATCTCCCTCTATTCTTCTTATCTTGCACACTGGTAGGAGAGAGGTCATTGAGCAGAAGAACATGAAGTTCTGCTACAAAAGGCAACCAATATAGGAAGAGAAAGGGCCATTTGTCGTGTAGATTTAGAAACTCTGTAGGCAGGGTCACGGAAGGTAAAAAAGACTACAGGGAATGAGGAGGGAGGAAAGAGGAGACTAGAAAGAAGGGACTGCAGGGGCTTCTCAGACGCACGTTCAGACTGGTCTGAAAGGTGACTAGTAGGAAAAGTATAGATATGTTTGGCACCACATTCTCTACTTGGGATGTGTTTGTCATCAGCCACTGGAAAGCTACTGCCAGCAAGCCCTTCTAGCCCCTGCAGGGCATGGAGGGCCAGTTACATTACTGTTACCATTACCATCAGCCCACCACCTCCCAAGCTCCCTTCAGGGGCCCTGCACTTGATAATGCTTTAGGTACATGATTTGTACCCCCCATAAACTGGGCAGAGTAGGAAACTGAGGCCTATGCTGTCTCTATTTGCCTGCTCTGTGACTTGGGCTGCAAAACAATAAGCTAGATCTTAGGGAGTAACATACAACTTGTGTTTTCTGCATACAAAACTATACTGCTGGTCAAGGATCAGGGAAGTATGATCATTGACTTAGTTATTGTCTACTTGGGAGAAGGCACATGCACATAAATTCAAGGGCTACTTAAGCTTACAAGAATATAGAGATGCCAAAAGATGGTGACTAAATGCCAAATTAGTGGCAGAGGTGTAGGAACTATAAGATCTTCCTGACATTTATTTATTCAAGTTGCAGATATCACCAAAACATGGGCAAGATACATTTCACATATTTGCAAATAAATACATGTTACCTGTAGGCCACTCTTAGACCAGCAGTAACAAATTCTGAATATAGTCAGGTCAAATTTAACTCAATACAGCTCTTCCTTGACTTACTATGGGCTTATGTCTCGATAAATCCATCACATGTTGAAAATACTGTAAGTGGAAAATGCATGTAATACACCTAACCTACCGAACATCACAGCTTAGGCTGGTCTAATTTAAACATGCTCAGAACACTTACATGAGCCAACAGTTGGGCAAAATCATCCAACACCAAGACTATTTGATGATAGACTGCTGAATATCTCACGTAATTTATTGAATACTGTCCTGAAAGTGTAAAACAGAACGGCTGTAACTGTATTTATTGTTCACCCTCGTGATCACATGACTGACTGGGAGCTGTGCTTACTGCCCCTGCCCAGCATCACGAGAGGGGGATCAGACCACATAGCACTAGCCTGGGAAAAGATCAAAATTCAAAATTCAAAGTATAGTTTCGCCCAAATGCATATCACTTTCTCACCATTGTAAAGTCAAAAAATCATAAGTAGAACCATCGTATGTCGGGGACCATCTGTACTGTTTTATACATTCAGTATTTCTTCAAATAGGATTATCTTTTTCTAGAAGCAATCACAAGGCCTAAGAAGATTTGCAGCAATGGGAAGAATTTTTTTTCTCCTATAATGAACAGATTAAAAGCTTAGTCCCAAGGTCTGTTTCTGTGTCCAAGTAGAATTGTGGTGTGAATCACTCCAAATGGGGTGATTTCTCATAAACACTCAAGAACTATAAGGCATTTTTGGGGGGAGGGAACCCAAATTTAAAAAGTCAACAAAAGAGATCACTTTCAGCAGACTTTGTACCCTCGAAGGGATGACAAAAATGGGTACTTTTAAATATCAGGCCCTTAGGAAAATAATGATTTTACTCCTGACCCTTGAAGGTCAAGATTGCATTGTGGCAACTTTCAAAAGGGCGTCTACTCTTATTTTCCTAGTTAGTGACCTCGCTCTGCAAAGATTATTGTGAGTCTTTTGGCACATCAATGCTAGGTTTGACTTTCAGCTCAGCAAGAACTGTTAAAGAGTTATCTATGACACTAGTTAAAATGGTGAGGGGGACTTTTATGATAAACGTAGGGACCACAGCAATGGGGTTTTGTAGTAGGGGGGCTCTAAATATAGTAAGGAAAAGTAGAAATTACAGCCAAGGAGCGGGATGTGAGGGGTCAGTGAATGAGCTGAGATATAATCAAGGAAGCCAGCTGGCCTCTGCAGGGACAGGAATCCAACATTTACCAAAAGACCCATGTGCCAAACACCATAGGGGGCATTGTACATGGGTTGTTGTACTTAATAGTGACACCATCTCTGCAAGGCAGACACCATTATTGTTGGAAGTAAGAGAAGCAGGGTAGGTGATCTGTCCAAGTCTGCACAGCTTGTAAGTGACTAAACTGTGATTCCACCCTGGATCTGCCTCCCTCCTGAGCTTATTCATTAGGCATGGTGTCATTGAGGGTATGTGCAAGATTCAGTTCCTGCCCTCAAGGAGCTTGCACTCTGGTGGGAACATCACTGAGGCCCATCCACGCCACCCGCTCCTGGCCTGAATGGGGTCAGTACCAGACAGGAGATCTCTTTCCTTCCAGTACAATCTTGGCACTTGCCAACCGCTTAGCAGTGTGTTCAGACCAGCTCTTTAAATTCAATAACAATGATAAAAGCAAAAGGTACCATGTATTGAGTGTTTACCCTGTCTGGAACTTGGCAAAAACACTTTACATAATATAATAATGTCACTTAAAAATTTTTAATCCTCCCAGCAACTTAATAGGTGGGTATAATAATCCTCATTTTACAGAGAGCAACTGAGGCTCAAGGAGGCTGAGGAACTTGCCCACAATCATTCATCTTGAAAGGGGTAGAGCTGAGCTTCGAAGCCAGGCTGCCTCTGCCCAGAGCCATGTGCTCTTGATGACTATGATGTCCGAAAGTCCGGGTCACTCCTATTTGCTTTCCACATACAGTTGTTTCACATTATTCACGGTAATTGTGATATAAAGTGAATACTGAAGCATGGTTCCTAAGGAAAATACAGGGTTAGGTTCCTGAAAGCCTCTGGTCATAAAGTTTTTGTCAGCTGATCCATTTCTTGTATGTGGGTTTCTGCCTAAAGACGCTTTATTTAATATATATTATCAGTTCATTAACATTGAACTTTTAGCCCAGAGCCCTGTAACTCGTGCCTGATGAGGCACATCGCAGCTTTCTTGTGCTTAGGAACACGAGCCTGCACTTCTGCACTTTTCCTCAGAGCCATTTTAAACAGTGAATTCACTAGCAAAAAGTACAAAAATATAAAAAACATGGCATATAATCTCCTGGGGAAAAGAACCTGTTGATAGCATAAGAGGTAAAACAAGGAGGTGGAGTGTCACCTTGTTCAGCCTCAGCTGGGAACACGCATGGGCTGGGGGAGAGGGGCACTCCCATTTTTCACTCCCCTGTGTATGTCTGAATGACCACAAAAGTGCCACGAGTATTGATTTTGGGGTCACACATCAATTTTAGAGAGTAGGTGAATTCACAAATGTAGAATCTGTGAACTTGCCAATCTTAAAAGATTGCATTTAAAAGACATATACCAAGTACCCACTGGGTGGTGTCCAAAGTGGCAGATAGATGACTAGGACGTGGTAAGGAGGCTATTGCAACAGTGCAGGTAGGAGGGGAGGAGAGCCTCAGCTGGGGTTGGGGGTTGTATTAGGTGCCAGGCGAGAGTGGAGGGCTGGGGAAAGCTACTTGACAGCATAGGTAACAAAAGCTGGGGATGGATTCCATGTGGAGGGAGGGTGAAGGGCAGCATCCCTGTCAGTTGGGTAGGTGGGTATAGCAGGATACCTTCTGTTGTGATAAATGGAAAACCCCAGTTGAACTGGCTTGAACAACTAAGAGGCTTCCCCGGCTCCTGTGCATGGGAAGTTAAAAGGCGATCTCGGTTCAGGCAGGGCTTGATCTGGCAGATCCTTCTGTGGCACCAGGACCAACTCCTTCTCCTGCATCCAGTCTTAGCAGGCTCTTCTAATGTGATCCTGGAAGGGGAAGGCAGCAACTAGCAACCAGGAAAGAGAATCCTGGTTCTAATGTTCCCAGCAGAATGCTTAGGCTTCTGGCTTAGGTCAAGTGCCTGCCTGAACTGTCTGCATGGTCAGGGGATGGAATGAACAGATTGGATTCAGCCAGACCTGGGGGATGAGAGGTGAAGCCCACAAAGGTAAAGGGCTCAGAATCGGAGTAAAGGGGTGGTTTCCTCGAGGGAAGTCCAGGAGCCGTGATCCGGAAAGAGGGAAGAACAGGTGCGCTTGGGAAGCATAGATGATGAGCCTATCTACACCTTAAGTGATTTGATTATCAGGGCTGGTGCATTTTTTATTGAAAGAATCTTGCGATTTGCTTTCATCGCCATACTGGATGACTGAAAGCCATTCCCAGAAGACCCGAATCAATGTCTGAAACGTGACAGCTCAGGGAAGAATTTACATGGCTGCCCCAGTGACTTATTTTTGGGAAGGTCACAAAAGCATGGAAATAATTGTCAAGTTGGAATTATTTATGATTCCTGCACTTCTATATCAGGTCTAGTAAATTTGCCTCATCTCGTGAGGTAAGATAGAGGAATAGTCTTGTTTTTACACTGAGGGGAAGGAGTGGTCAAAGAAATGGAGACTCCTAATCCTGGAAATTCCTGAAATGCAAGCTTTTATATCAAACAAAGAGAATGCAGAGCCAGATGGGAGAGAGAAGGAAATAAACAGAGGGTAGAGAAGTGAAGCCGCACTGATTCAAACTGAACACATGGTGATGGGCATTCGTCTCTTTATTTAACAAACAATCTTTCTTGATTTTTTCTGCATACCAACTCATGGAAGCTGAACCATGATGCTTCCTACGGCTTTGATAACAAAGCATCACAAACTTGGTGGCTTGAACCTCAGTTTCACTGGGTCCAAAGTGAGTTGTCAGCAGGGAAGAACTCCCTCTGGAGGTTCTAGAAAAGGATCTGTTTTCTTTCTTTCTTTCTTTCTTTTTAATTGTAGTAAAATATTCATAAAATGTACCATTTGAACCATTTTTAAGTGGATAGTTCAGTGGCATTAAATACATTCATGTTGTTATGTAACTACTCACCACCACCCATCCCTCTGGGACTTTTTCATCTTTCCAAACTGAGACTTTGTTCCCAATAAGCAAATTAAATGTCTTCAAGGTTCATCCATGTTGTAGTATGTGTCAGAATTTGCTTCCTTTTTCAAGGCTGAATCATATTCCATTGTAGGTATCTATCATATTTTACTCCATCCATTCATCACTAAATGGACACTGGGGTCCTTCCACCTTTAGGCTATTGTGAATAATGCCTTTGTGACCACGGGTGTGCAGGTATCTCTTTAATACCCTGCTTTCAGCTCTTCGGGGTATCTCCCTAGAAGTGGAGTTGCTGAATCGTAGGGGAGAATCTACATTCTTGTCTTTTTATCTTCCAGAGCTGTACTTCTTGCATTCCTTGGCTTGTGGTCCTTCATCTTCTAGATCAGCAGGGTAGTATCTTGTTTCAGGGGATCACGTTGCCTCTTCTTCTGTCTCAAAGTTCCCTCTGCCTCTGTTAGGGCCCACCAGGATAATCCTGGGTAATCTTACTGCAAGATTCCTAATTTAATCACATCTGCAAAGTCTCTTTTGCCATATAAGGTGACATTCCCAGGGTCCAGGGATTAGGACCTAGATATCTTTTGGGGGGGGTCATTATTCAGCCTCCCACACAAGCTAACAGAAAAGGCAAAAGGGACACAGAAACCTGCCATAAAAAGAAAGGCCCGTAGGACCACCCTGTCCCTAGAGATCATCACAGGAAATAGTCAGGGACATATTTTTCTATATTTCTTTCCATGCATATGCTAACAAATGTATTTCTTTTGTTTCTTTTCCTTTTTAAAAAATAAAAAGTGGGGTAACTTTCTACATGGCCCAGCAACTAGTCTCTTTCATTCAATAATGCATCTTTGCAGCAAGCTCTTTAAGAGCGAAAGGGATTTACTTTCATGCTACTGTCTTCTTTGATGTAAAAATAGCAACTTTCCAGTAAAGCAAATGACTTTTAGAAAAATTCTATTTGAAATAATCTCCTAAAAATGTCAATGTTAACTTTAATTCTTAAGAGGAAAGAGATTTTGAACCAAAATAAGGGTGGAGGCTACTTAGAATTTAGTATTTTAGATAAATTAGAGAAAGGGCGCTCTAGTTATAGATGCATAAAACATGACGTACCTGAAGGCTAAATTACTTTAGGTGTAGCATGTTAACATGAGCATCAATGCTTCCATGGTGTCAGTTTAAATTAAGCATCTAGTATCAGGGGTGGAGAGATCAGAAGACCTGGATTGGAATCCTGGCTTTGCCATCCACAGGCTGTTTATGACTTTAGGCAAGCTGTATCCAATCTCTGGGCCTCAGTGTCCTAACTTTTGAAGTCGGAGGACTGCACTGGAAACTGTCAAAGCTCCTAATGACCTTCCATTCTGGAATTTGGGAAGGGCACTGTTCTAGCAGGCTAGAGGTCCAGTGGTGAATCACAAACCTTCTACCAACTTACTTATGACCTTGAGCTCAACAGTCAGTTCTGCAGGGCCTCAGTTTATTCATCTGTAAAATGAGCAGGCTGGTCTAGAGTGTTCTCAAGATCCTTTCTAACGTTCACATTCTAAGGTAGTGAGTCTCAAACTTCAGTGTGCCTAAAAATCCTCCGGGGATCTTGTTAAAATGCAGATTTTGATTCAGCAGATTTGGATGTGATCTGAGATTTGACATTTCTAGCAAGTTCTGCGGTGAGGCTGATGCTAGTCTGGAGACCACCATTTGAATAGCAAAATATTTAGATTTTGAACTGTCAGGAAACTTTGTCAAAGACTTGGAAATGGGCAAAAAAGATTCCTGTGTGTCCCTTGGGTGGAGTGCTGGTCTGGCGATTATCTGGTGCTAGAGGAGTATGCACTTTTTTTTTTTTTAAGATTTTATTTATTTATTTGACAGAGAGAGAGAGAGAGAGCACAAGCAGGGGGAGCAGGAGAGGGAGAAGCAGGCTCCTCACTGAGCCAGGAGCCTGACGTGGGGCTCAATCCCATGTCCCCAGGATCATGACCTGAGCCAAAGGCAGCTGCTTAACTGACTGAACCACCCAGCGGCCCAGGAGTATGCACATTTTCTTGTCTTCTGTTGTCCAGCTCTGCAAGAGTAGAAGTTAAAATGTAGAATATGGAGAGTAATGGGCTGAATATTGCTTGACAGAGATACAGTTGATTTCAGTCCTGTGGAAAAGATGGCTCTCAAACATTACTTTTTCTTGTCCTATAGGATATCAACCAGTTATGCGCAATTACCAAATGCATTTCGGTATTCCTGATTACCTACGTATATGAGTTCTTCAAAATCTCCTTTAAACGGGCTTTACCTTTTTGAAAATCATACTTTAACACCACTGGTCCTTTACAGTTCATTCATTAATTCATTCATGTGTAGCAAGAAACCCTAGTGGGGAGTGAGGGAGAGGTTGGGTTGGGGGTACATAAACTCCTCAAGGAAATGATTGGTCAGGAATCCTGCTTTCCTGAACCCCAGCCCACCTTTAGATGAGAAAATTATACTTTACCCCCAATCATGGCCGGATAATTCCCTTCCCAGGGCTATAAAATCACGGAATATGATGGAAGAAGATCCTGAACCATCATTAAGGATCAAGAGGTCAAAAGATCTACCCAAGCCCAGCAGGCAGCTGTAGCTAAGCTGGGATTAGAATCCGGGCATCAGGACTCTCCCAGTGCTCTTTACGCCAGCTGCCATCTAGTTTACTCTGAGGCCACTAAACTGATGTCCGCAGCACCTGGAATAACGTGACCCCCCCCCCCCCCCGGTTTCTGGTTTTGGCGACGCCGGAGACAGGGTAGAGAACTGGGTCGAAGGGCGGGGCTTGCGGTCGGGAGGCGGTGCCTGGGAGCGGGGGGCGGAGCTCGAGGTCGCCGCGCAGATGCCCCCGCCCCACAGGTTGTCGGGAGTCCGCCCCGGGCCGCGCTTCGCTTCCCCCGGCTCCGCCCCCGCCTGTCTGTGTCTGCGCCGGCGGCTACCGATAAAGTTGTTGTTCTGCCAACATGGCGGCGCCCATAGTGACTGTCCGGGCCGCGTTGCCATAAAAGTGGAAACAGAAGCGTGAGAGCCGCAGGCCAGAGCCTGTGAGCAGGTAAACTTCAGCCCGGGGCTCAGCGGGACGAGAGACTTCTGGAGTGGAGACCTCTGCCCCCGGGTCGGGAGGTTCCGACTTGATGGGGGCAGGAAGGGAAGGTGCGGGCTGGGTTAAGGTGGTCCCGGAGCCGTGCGGTTTCTGACCTGGAAGTCCGGGTCTTCAGACTCGTGGAGCCACGGACCCTGATGATAGCTCTGGACCCTTTCCCATTCCCAGAAGAATGCATGTGTACACGTAGTTTTGTACTCAAGTTCCCATGTTACTGCTCCCCTGCTCCAATTCATCCCTAGATCTTTGCTTCCCAGGGCTGGGGGGTTTGGACTCAGTGAAAGGCCATCCAGTGCATCTCTGTGGCCCGGAGATCATTGCTACTGTATTAAGGCTCGAAAGCCCTCAGAGATCTTGTGGGTCTACCTCCTCATCCTAGAAAGAAGATGAGGTTCCCGACAGGAAATTTGCCTGAGATCCCACAGGGAATTAGTCTTTGCAAAAGCCAAGATCTTTATTTTTTTGTTACAAAATTTGTTTTCTTTAAGATGCACTTTCCGTGGTCCATTCTTGTGCGTTTTCTCTTGGGCGCACACAAATGCTCTCATGTGCTTCTTCCGTGTGTTGTTTCTTTGCCCGTCTCCTACTCTTTCCGTAGGTTTCTCTGCCCATATATGATTGTCATTTCGGGTCCAGTTCTCAGGCCTGTCCCGTTCTGACCACATGAAGCTGCCTCTGTCATTCTCAAGAAAACTTGACCTTAAGCCCCAAGTGAGGGTGAGGTCAGGACTGACTCTAGAGGAGTGGAGTAGTGGGGATTGATGCTTTGGAAAGATATGGAGGAAAAGACAAGATTCCAAGCATCTAGGCAAGGAACTGGATGAGACAGAGCTAAGGAAGAAAAGGGCCAAGTTGATTCTAAATACAAGACATGAGCCACACCTTTCACGTTGATGGAATGGTCATAGTTCTCTAATAAAATGGCTGTATCTGCTGTCAGGAGAGGTGGTGCCCATCAGGGCTTTAGTGGTGGAGTGGCCAAGAGCAGGGTCTGGAAAGTAAAGGAAGGGAACAGGGTTGAGCATCAGGAAGTTCTGTAGTATACTGTTGAGGCAAATTGAACAAACCTTTTAGAATTTCTAAAAGAAAGTGGGTTTTAGTCAAGGCCAAATTAGGACAGCTGCCAGGGTACACAATCTTCACAAAGAAGATAGTGCTCTGTGAAGGAACATTTGGTGTAGGGTTATATAAGCTCCAGCAAAGGAACATTTGGTGTAGGGTTGTATACATTTTTTTTACATAAAAAGTTACAAATCATTAGACAAAGGACATTTCAGAAAGTTGCAGACCTTATCTTAAGCTTCTAGTATATGCAGAGCTGTATGGCTTTAATCTTTTTTTTTTTTTTAAGATTTTATTTATTTATTTGAGAGAGAGAGAATGAGAGAGAGCAAGCACATGAGGGGGGGGGAGGGTCAGAGGGAGAAGCAGACTCCCCGCCGAGCAGGGAGCCTGATGCGGGACTCGATCCCGGGACTCCAGGATCATGACCTGAGCCGAAGGCAGTCGCCCAACCAACTGAGCCACCCAGGCGCCCTGTATGGCTTTAATCTTATGGGAACCAGGGAGGAGGGAGGTTTTCTCTCTCTTTTTTTTAATCTTTATGTTCGGAATGCTCCTTTTTGGTTCTTTCATAAATGAAGCAGATGTGCAGTCTGTGCTTGGGCAGAAATAGAGCCCATACTTTGAGTTTTGCTGAATCATTTTGACCTTGGTAAATGTTGAAGTATAGCTTCCCTGGGAGCCCAGGAGCAGGGGCCACAAGCATTAAAAGTTGAAAATTTCCTTTATTTTCTCAATATCGTAGCCCTGCGTACACTTTATGCTATGTCCCCCTAAATCTTGGGGATCCCCTAACTTTGGGTGTGAACTTTTCCTTAAAGAGTCTTGACACGTTGTTACCACATTGCTACCCAGAGAGGTGGAATCCGTTTACATTCTCAGCAGCAGGGTAAAAAAATGCCCATTTTTTATTTAACAGGTTTTTGCCAATCTGTTAGGCAAAATATTTCATTGTTGTTTTAATTTGCATTCTCTGATTAATTCTAAAGTTGATCTTTTTCATATATTTATTAGAAATTTGTATTTCTCTTGCCATTTTTCCTTTGTCCATTTCTTTCTTTTTTTTTTTTTTTAAAGATTTTATTTATTTATTTGACAGAGAGAGAGCGAGAGAGGGAACACAAGCAGGGGGAGTGGGAGAGGGAGAAGCAGGCTTCCCACCGAGCAGGGAGCCCGATGCGGGGCTCGATGCGGGGCTCGATCCCAGGACCCTGGGATCACGACCTGAGCTGAAGGCAGACGCTTAACGACTGAGCCACCCAGGCGCCCCTCCTTTGTCCATTTCTTAAATTGGGTTTTTAATGTTTCTCTTTTCATATGTAAACTCTTTATAGAGTAAGATAACCTTTTGTTACTGCAGTTTTGGCAAAGATTTTGTCTCAGCTTATTGCTTACTTTCTCATTTTGTTCATGGTGTTGATATACAGGCATTTTACACCTTTAGAGTCAGATTTATTAATAGTTTGTGAATTCTTCCATTGCTTTTTGCTCAGGACAGAGCATCTTGCGCCTTACAAAAATACATTAAATACTCACATTTTTGTTTTGTTTTATGTTACTTAAATTCTTTAATCTATATGGGATTTACACTGGTTTATGGTTTGAGATGGGGCTCTACTTTGAAATTTTCCCCATTCATTAAATAATCTGACACTTTCTTATCTACTTGTGCTTCCTTCTTCATGAACTTTAAGTTCTTTGAATGCCCAGGTTAGTTTCAGAATTCTCTAGTCTATACCATTGGTTTATGTAAAGGAGAGGTTGTTAGTGAGCCATGTATTATGTAAACATATTTAGAAAGCTTAATCTCATTGGGTAGACAGAGAATGTTGTATGTGTTCTTTACGATTTATATAATATAAGTAAGTTACAGAGACAGGATTAGAATTTTCAGTGAAAGAATGACCTCCCTTTATATTGTTCATATTGGTGATCTAGCTGCACTCTTTGGGATTTCATCTGTCACAATGGCTAACAAACATTGAAAGCAAAAACTAGTGAGACTGTGGTTCAGGTTAATTTGTATTTTTGTAGCTTTGTTGTTTCCCGTTGTTTCTGTTGGGGAGCATAGTCCAGAACCCTCTCCTTATGTATTCTTAGGGAATGAAGTCCAGGAGAGAAATGGCAGGCATCTCTCTATGCCCTCTGCTAATTGGGCAGTCTTTGGCTTATAAAGATAGGGAAATGCTGACTTAGTAAGGGAATCATAAACTCCATGACTCCTGTGGGTAGTTCTAATTATGTAGAAACCCAACCCTTAAAAATAAACACAATTGCCTCAAGTGTACAAAGTGTCTGTATATTAGGTTGGTCCTATGGGCTTGATACTCAACTTTTGTCATATAGTTCACCCTAATATCTATAATCACATCTACATATTTTAGAATAACCAAGCCCAATGGATAGGGAGGTTTTCCTTTTTTGGATTTTGTGGTTTTGTGGGCGTTTTTTTTTTTTTTTTTTGTCTTTCTGTTTCCACCCCCAAAGAAGCAAGAGGTGTTAAATACAGCGAGACAGTGAGACTTGGTATATCAAGAACTTTGGCAGACCATCTTGTAAAATGCCAACGCCATGGTGCCATTTTCTGTGAGTGTGAAACCTGCTTGTGTAAGCCTATAAGAAACTCTATTGGCAACATCCATGACCCAGTACCTGTGTGAAAACAGGCCAAACGGGAGTAGCTGTGGATGGAAAAGCTTTTGAGAGAATCAAACAACACCAGCTTCAAGTGCCTGCTTCTTTCTTTATTTCTCTCTTGGTTTTACATCTGTTTCTTCACTATAGCACTTCTCGTGTGGTCTCATGTAAGAAGGCAGAAAGGTTAGGCTATTTAGTCATAAATCGTAAATATTTGATGAACCGTCACCTCAGCCTTTTAGACTGTGATGAAATATGAAACTGCTTCCATGAGGTCATTTTTTGGACTTCACCTTTGGAGGAAACCAGTGAAACATTCAAGTTGAATTTTGAATGGCAGCCGGATGTCCTGGTGGACCCCAGCCTATGGGTTGTATTCCAGAAACACCATAGCACTCACCACTGTCATACATGTGTATTTATTTGTTTGTATGCTTACCTGCTTTTCTTTACTAGTATGTAAGTGTCGCAAGAGAAGTGACTTTGTTTTTGCTCACTGCTATATCCCCAGTGCCTAGAACAGTGTGTGGACCCAGTGGCACTCAATAAATATTTGGTGAATGAATGAAGAACTAAATGAATAAGCGGTCTTGTAAATAATAGTTATTTCTTGGCTCAGCTTATGAGTATATGGAACTTAAAATATGTATGAAAAATGCTAGTAATCGCACGAACTCTCTGGATCTCCTAGAAGGCAGGTGTTCAGATGTCTTCTGACAATAGAGCCTCGGGCCAGGCCAGCATGGGCTTGGAGCTCCTCTGAAGCCTGGGTGATGGGACAAGAAGCCTGCTGGACAGACACTGGGCTGGGCCTATGGGAAAGGGAGACTGGGAGCCTGTGGCAAGGGGCTGGCCCAGCTGGTGGTCTCCATTTGTTCCTGTGGGAATTTTGTGTCTTTGGCATTTGGGAACACTGAGTGTCTTCATATTTTCCATTAAAGAGTTTGTGTTTAGCTCAGTTGAAGTTCTCTGGTGTCGACTTTTTTTTTTAAGATTTTATTTATTTATTTGACAGAGAGATACAGCGAGAGAGGGAACACAGGCAGGGGGAGTGGGAGAGGGAGAAGCAGGCTCCCCACCGAGCAGGGAGCCCGATGCGGGGCTCAATCCCAGGACCCTGGGACCATGACCTGAGCCCAAGGCAGACGCTTAACGACTGAGCCACCCACACGCCCTGTCTCTGGTGTTGTCTTCAAGGAAGGAAGTCATCAACAGGATAAGAAGAAAGCATGCGCATGTTCAGAGAACACCAGACTGATCGGGAGGACAAACTCAAGGGAGGGTTCTGGGCTGCTCCTAAGTGTGCTTTCTGCCCTCTTTTTCAGGATCTTCCCACCTTCTGCAGGATGGCTTCTGCTTGGCGGAGACTGGGCTTTTATGTCTCTTTTCTGAAAAGCCAGCAAGATGGCGGGCCAGGGATCATCAGCAGGGGAAGGAGAGTGATTCCGGGATGGGCCAGAGATATTTACAGTGCCACGGGAGAGTGGACGAAAGAGTACACACTGCAGACAAGAAAGGAGGTCGAGAAATGGTGGCATCACCGAATAAAAGAACAGGCCTCCAAAATTTCAGAAGCCGATGTGAGTATTCTGAGGGGTTTTGAGAGAGTAGAGAAGAGGGGCTAAGGCCTCGCACTCCGGGGTCAGATTGCCCAAGTGCAAATAAGTTATTCATTGTGTGACCTTGAACTGAATGATTGACTCTGTGCTTCAGTTTTCTTCTCTACTATGGACAGTGCTAGTAAGAGTGCCCCCCTGCTTCCTAGGATGTTTGTGAGGGGTAAATGAGATCAGATAAGGATAGTGCTTAGAAGAGTTTCAGTGTGGTGCCACACTGGGCATTCTGGAGCAGCATTTACCAGGGAGATGCATCAGGATTCATCCAGCAGGGGTTGGGTCCTTCCTGGTCCATGGTGTGGTGGGGCAGCACACAGGGGTCCAGCAGGGTCAGATGTGAGGCTTCAGGAGTGGCACCTGGACCCCTCACCTATGAAACTTTGAATCCGCATATTCTGAGAAACACCTGTCTCTTCCCTGGCATAGACCTTGGCCTCCAACCTGGTTCTGCCACCTCAGCAACATGGTTTGGGATGTACCAGCCCTTCCCTGGTGTGATCTGGGTCTGTGATCCAGCCTTGCAGTGGCAGTTGTGTGACTTAGTGAACCCTTGGCTTCTGCTCTGGATGCATCAGCTCAGAACTCTACTTATAATTATCTTCAGTATTTGGTTGTACCCAGTTTCCATGGGGCGCCATATTGGAGGCTGGCTCCTTCTCTAGGAGTCCAGCCTGTCAGAGATTAGTCTTGGATGTGGTAGCCCTTACGTCTTGATATTGGTCAAAGTAACAAATGGGAGATGTGATTTGTTACTTGAAATGTTGAATCTGATCAGAGCCAAGCACTAGAAGATAGTTTATCTTAAATTCTACCATCCCTTTGTAATAGTTGCCAAATAATACAGACCTTCTACATTTAATTAAGGAGATTAGGCCAGAGGCAAGCAGTTGAGTACATATAACTGCAAGAGACTGCTTTTCTCTAGACTTGGCCATTTCCCATCTCCTGGTTCTCATTCTTTTCAGACACATTCCTTCTATGAGATTGATCACTGTGAAGAATGCTGGGGGCAGTTATTTGTGTTAAAGTGAAGAGGATGTTTTTGGGAATTGGTTAGAAAGAAAATCTGGTATTGAGAGAGGTGTGATGGATATCAAGTGAAGGTTTGAATAGGATGCATGATTGTACAGTGAAAGCCTGACTTCCGCCTCAGCAGGGCATGAAGAGCCTTCATGTCAACATGACCAGACTCAGGTAACTAAACGTATTTTGGAAACAAACTAGGGAGCAGTTTAATTCTGAACAAGGAGAGTAAAATTATCATTTCTTCTTTTCTTTTTGGTTTAGATTATAATTTAGTGGCTTCTACACATTTTAAAGTTGTAGCTTACTGATTTTTGTGGCTTCTCATTCTTCTTAAGTATATGGTTTTTTAAAATAATAAAATGGATCAAGGGGCACCTGGATGGCTCAGTCAGTTGGGCATCTGGCCCTTGGTTTCGGCTCAGGTTGTGATCTTGGGGTTGTGAGATCGAACCCCACTTTGGGCCTTGTGGTCAGTGTGGAGTCTGCTTGGGATTCTGTCTCTCCCCCTGCCCCTCCCCCTGCTCACGCATGTGCACACTCTAAATAAATAAATAAAATCTTTTTAAAAATTAAATGGGCCAACATAGTTTATCAACAATTGGGGAAGCAGCTGGAGGGATACTGAGGGTGATCCCTTGGGGGCACCCTCTCAGGGTCTGCACTGGGGAGTGGTAAGGTGGAGAAGGTGCCATATGACCAGTCTGGAGCCAGGGCAGTACCATGGGCTCGGCCTCAAGACCTCAGTGTGATCTCGTCCATATCACATAACCTCTTTGATCCTCACATTCTTTGCATTGTTTATCTCACAGAATTGTTTTGAGAATCAAATGAGAAAACGTGGCTGAACACATTTTGCAAACTGAAATGTTACATAAACAAAAGATCCAAGAGGATAAAAGTGTGTGGTATCTTTGTCAGGAATTAAGAAGACAACTGGATGTCAGTGGATTTTGAAGCATTTATAATTGGCCTCACTGTGGTATTAGATCTATTTAAAATCCACCCAAATGAGTTTCCAGGAGTTGAATGTCTTGCCATGATCACCATAATCAATATTAAACAAAGTTCTATTTTTTTTTTTTCAAATTTTTTTTAAGATTTTATTTATTCATTTGAGACACAGAGATACAGAGAGAGAGAGAGAGAAAGCATGAGCAGGGAGAGAGGCAGAGGGAGAGGGAGAAGCAGGCTCCTCGCTGAGCCAGGAGCCCGATGCGGGGCTCGATCCCAGGACCCTGGGATCATGACCTGAGCTGAAGGCAGACGCTTAACCATCTGAGCCACCCGGGAGCCCCAAACAAAGTTCTATTTAATGAGCATTTGACTATATATCAGGTACTATCTTTCCATATATTACCTTATTTAATCCTGGAACAACCCTGGGGATTTTTGGGGGAGTAAGAAAACAGAGGCTCAGAGGGAGGTTTGGTAATTTACTGGGGATATGTGCCTGGGACCTTCTGGTGCCTCACCTTTGATTTATAGATTCTGAGCCCAGAAAGGCAGAGGAATTTGCCCAAGGTCTTGTAGATAGCTGGGGGCAAGGCTGGGGCCAGAACTCGGGCTCCAGGCTCCTTCTGTCTGCCCCCTCTAGGCTCTGCAACAGTTTTGGAATGTGATCTATGAAGAGGAAAGAGTTATCTTTCCCCTAATGTCAGAAGCTGGCAAAAATAATAGGTCCCACTTATAAAAACCGTCCTCTTCCCATCGCTTACAATCTTAATTTCTTTCAAAGGCTTACATTCTTACACTTTTATATAATTATGAAAATTTCCCCTTCAATCAGATTCCTGCTCAGTTTTACCATAAACCCCCATAATTCCATCTTGCCATCCCCAGAGGATAGAACTCATTTCATTATCACAGAGGAAAATGACTTAATTCACACAGAAAAGCAAAAGGAAGAGACCTGAAGCAAGCTGAATACCTTTTCTGCAATAAACAAAAATAGTCATGAATATTAAAGACTTTTGCCAGCGGTGCCTTTCTATATATCTTCTGTAAGCTCCCTTTTGGAGTTTGGCTTAGTGTGTAACAAATCACTCAATGTGCTATACATTAAATCTCTGTTGGACAGACCTACCAGAAAGATAGTCATGAAGAAGCTGTATGTGGAAAATGTTTGGGGTAAGATCGATTGTTCAATAAACATAATATAAAAAAAAATAGATATGTCCCTATAATGAAAACAAGGCGATTATAATAAAAGAAAAATGGGCTTAATGTAAAAACTTAAAATGAAAAATGAGAAATGGTTTATATCAAGGATTTTATTGATTTTTTTTTCAGATGCTTAAGAGCTCTGTAATAGCTATTTTCCCACGTTCCTAAAAATGTCCCAAGAAAAGGCAATAGACTCAGTCTATTATGAGAAGGAATAAGGTTCAAATGGAGTGGACAGTTTGCTTGCTTCTGATTCTGCACCGAGTGACAGAGTAAGGTCTTGCGCCTCATTTGAGGGACTAGTTTACAAGCTGAGAGGATTATCTGTCGCTTTCCTTCTTAAAGACAGCAAGTCGTGAGTCTGCACCGACTCCACACCTCAGGGCCTGTCTCCCGAGGTTTTCCTAAGGGTTATGGGTCTGCAGTTTCCAGTTAAAGTGTGTGATCAGTGTGCTGCTTTCCATCCCTTTAGGTAAATCAATTGCAGTTGTCACTTGAGCATTACGTGATTTTCAGTTTGTGTATTATCCAGACTCCTGTGTATTCTCTTTTCCCTTTTCTTCCTTTAGGCAGCTCGACTTACCACTCGGTAATTTCTGGAGGTTGGGCAGTACAGAGAACATTCTAGTTAATTTTGCCACATGTTAGTGGCCCCGTGAAAGGTTTAACTTCTTTGCTGAGGGAAGTTTAAAGCAAGGGGTCAAATGAGATTTGGAAAGAATCTGATTTCTGGGTTCTTCCACTCCCCTGATTATAGTTGGCCGTGTCAGTGATCAGTCATGCAAGTACTTAGCAAAAAATCACCTCCCTATACACGAAGGAATGGTCATGTATATTCTGTTCTGTGTTTGTTTTCATTACTTTGGGAGAAGCAAAACCTGAAAGAGCCCTAGCAGCGCTGCAGGAAGGGAGTAAGGACAGAGAGAGAAAAACAGAAGGCAGAAATAAATGAGAGAGTGGTAATATCAGAAGATCCCAACCCTCAGAGACCAAACATAAGCAATTACCTCTTCTTCCTTTCTTCAGAGAGCCCTGCATGAGAGGATTTAAGGCGGGGTAGGGGGAATGCTCCTGTCACCTGGACAGGATTTGGGTAGCTGGGGGAAAAAATGCCCTTTGGTCATAAGTGCTCCATGGGGCCGGGAATTAAACTCCTGCTGGGAGTGGGGGTGGGTTGAAGTGAGGTGGGGGGGGTGGGGAGAGGGAGATGATTAAAACATAGCCCTTGCCCTTGAACCACAGACCCCCTAATTAGCAATCAATTAAATCACTAGCACGATTCATTTGGAACCTTATCCCCTCGGGTGGTGCACAAACCCAAAGTCAGCCGTCCAGGAAGGACTCCCTGCCCTGTGTTCATTCCGTCTGGACGCAGGGACTGTTTTTCTGTTTCTTGTAATGCAGCTGTGTCTTTAGCAGCTGGAAGGTTCTCTAACCCTGGCGTGAGGCTGTCTGTAGATCGGCCCTGGGAAACAACACCCTTCTTGCCTTGTTGGCTGTGATTTTCTCCTTATTCTCCCATTTCAACTTTGTTTGTTGAAAGATAAGCTCACAATACAGCAGAGAAACCCAGGACCCAGACTGGTGCCTCAGGATCCTGCTCTTCCTGCTAAATCCAAGTTTGAATGCAGCTACAGGGGATTTAGAGATGTCACATCTGTGTGATTCAACTATCATGTCCGTGAATTATACAGATATATGCGTTAGAGCTTCATTTGGAAAAACATATAGTTCTTTAAGACCTAGGTAGAAACTGTCTTAGAAGCTTTTAAAAGAGAAAAAAAAAAAAGATTAAAAATATATATGGGTAATTCGCACTTTGAGGTTGTTCGGCATTATTTTGGACATTCTTCAGCTTAAACCAGGGCTTTGAATTTTGGTTTTTGACATTTTTGTCAGTTTACATTATGGGAGCAGCCTTTTTTTTTTTTTAAGATTTTATTTATTTATTTGAGAGAGCGAGTGAAAGAGAAAGCCCGAGATGGGGGGAGGGTCAGAGGGGAAGCAGACTCCTCGCTGAGCAGGGAGTCTGACACAAGACACCATCTCAGGACCCTGGGATCATGATCTGAGCCAAAGACAGTTGCTTAGCCAACTGAGCCACCCAGGAGCCTTTTTTTTTTTTTTTTTAAGGAAACTTTGAAAATGTTAAACTGTTACCTCAAGTACAGCACCAACATTTTATGTGCACGTAGGGTCCCAGTACATGCTTAAGAAATGCTCATTGTCATTCTTTGTCAATTCTTTCCCAGAAATCAAAGCCCAAGTTTTACGTACTGTCCATGTTCCCTTACCCTTCTGGCAAGTTGCACATGGGCCACGTACGTGTGTATACCATCAGCGACACCATTGCACGGTTCCAGAAGATGAGAGGGATGCAGGTAAGGAAAAATGCCCCCTTCCCATCCCAGCCAGGGGAGGAAGAATGTCATTAATGTGGTCAAGACAAATGAAGAGAACAGGTTATAGTCAAAATTAGGACAGCTTTGACGATAAACCCGAAAAGCCCAGTGTTCCCTTTTATGAGTTAGAAGACCTAATAAAACATCTGGATTAATGGGGGGGAGGGGAACCGCTACAGATGGTGGTGGGGTGGGGCTGGGGTCAAATTGAGCTACAAATGTTGGTAACATGGGCCGTCCTCCCAGGACGAGTTCACCGTCCAGCGGGGGTGAAACACAGATAGTCATCGTGTAGGGGAATGAATCCAATAGTACAGATATGGATCAAATGCTGTGAGGAGGAGGTGGGGCCACAGGAGAATTTTCTCTTTCTATTTGATATTTTCTGTATTCTTTAATGAGCATGGATTATTTTATGATGGAAAAATTAACATTTTTATAAGGAAAGAAATATCTGGGAGGAACAACCCTGGGGCATTTGGGAAAGGTTCCACTAAAGAGGGAGCGTCTGACATGGGTCTTGAAGGACAAGGTGAAATTTACCGGAACAGGAGGAGAAAGACCCTTCCTTGGCCATTGTGGGTCAGTCCCCTTCTCCCCCACTGCCAGTTACCCCAAAGCTTACTGTTTACTCTTTAGCAGTGTATCGTCTGTAAAATGGGGTGGGAATGATCACCATACCTTCTTTAACCACTTACAGAGAGGTGGGATTGAAGAAGGGTTGAGAACACGGACCACTGAACCCGACTGTCCAGGACTCGAATGCCAGCTCTTAACACGTACTAGCTGTGTGACCTTTGACTAGTTACTTAACCTCTCTAAGACCTAGTTCTCCCTCATCTGTAAAATGGGGATAAAACAGTACCCGCCCATTGGCCTGTTACAAGGATCAAAGAGGACGGCTGTGAAGCATTTAGCACATACCTGGCACATAGTACATAACCAAGAAATACTATTGCTCAGCAGAGGCTGGCTGGAGCCTGTTCACAACAGCTCCTGAGAGCCCCCTGTGCACCTCTCTGTCCAAGTCTGTGTTTATCAGGCACCCCAGGAGCTTGAGATCCAGCCATGGGGGAGTATTTACACCATTGACATCAGCAAATGCTACGACTCTGGGCATTTTCCTCCAGAGGGGCAATTGTTAAAACATTCACTGGGATTCCCACTGGCTGTTGCCATTATAAACCTGCCTGTACAAAGGACATCTGCCACCTCCTAGTTCTTTGTAAAGATTTTCTTTTCTTTCTTTTTTTTTTTTTTAAAGATTTTATTTATTTATTTGACAGAGAGAGAGAACAAGTAGGCAGAGGGAGAGGGAGAAGCAGGCTCCCCGCTGAGCAGGGAGCCCGATGCGGGGCTTGATCCCAGGACCCTGGGATCATGACCTGAGCCGAAGGCAGCGGCTTAACCGACTGAGCCACCCAGGTTCCCAAGATTTTCTTTTCGAGACATAGGTGCATCTGTTGTCACAATTGGTTCGAAAATTTATGCTGAACTGACATTGGCAAGAAGTATTCCTAAAAAGGAAGGCAAGTTAAAATGGCTCTTTGTCACTTAAAGGGTTAATAACTTTATACTACCAAATGCAGAGATTTGTGTTCTACTTTAATAGTCAAAGGTATTTGTCTTCCTGCCTTATGTCGAATGTTATTTTCCCCAGACATTGCTTTCCATCATTGCTGCTATGTTTATTAGAAAGAGACAGTGCAGAGTGAATTGGCTCTTTGCCAAAAGTATAATTCTCTGTCTTACTGTGATTCTTTGACTAGATTTATCCTGTGGTTTTTTACTTACGCCAACTTATTTTGGACAGTTAGTGAGTGCAGGCAAATTGCTGAAGATGAAGCTTTTATAGCAAAGTTGTACATTTATGAGAGGATACGTGGTTGAGAGGGTGTGGGTGGGATTCTGATTCTCTTGGATGGGATGAGATGTTCCAGAGGAAGCTCAAGGCAGAGCTCCAGGCCTAGAGCCACTCAGGCCCAAGAGGCAAAATGGAGACTCCTATAGTAACTGAAGCCCAAGGTCAGGCTGGACCCAGGAGTTGGACAACGTGGATTTGAACAGCATTCTGCCACCTTCTTACTGAGGGACCCTGCACAAGTCATTTCATGGCTCTAAATCCCCACTTTCCTCACCTTTAAAATAGGGCTAACAGTAATTCTTGCCTCATGGGATTGTTGTGCAGGTTAAATGAGATAGTACATGTGTCTGGCATAATAATCCCTTAATAAGTGATAGCTGCAATTACTATTTACATTGATTTGGTACTCTGGGAGGTCAGCCACTGTCATTTAATAAATGCATCCCACTCTCTTCAGCCTGGAGTACGCTGTATAGAGTTACCTCCTCAGAAGCAGCTTAACTGTAAAACATTGCCTGCAATTTGTATTACCTATCCTATCACTTGATGGGTGCCCCAAACTACTCTTTGTTGTTTGGTTTACAGTGTCTGAGTCTGTGTGATCAACAGGCACCTAGGGTTCTCTTTGTTCCTAAGTTTCAGTTGCTCTGTTTAAGATGATGAGCTGTCTTTTTGGGGTATTCTCCAGGTTCTGCTGAAATTAATTTCTTGCTAATTTTCATAAGCCATATTTAAGTCAGTTCATTCCATCTATAACTCCAAATTGGTGAAAACTTGTCCAGCTATTTTTCAAGCGATATGGCAAAAGAGAAACAAATCTCAGTGTAATTGTCAGTAACACCAAAGCCTGTTGAGTTTGCTATTGTTTTAAAATCCATTCCCAATGTCAGGACTGGTCCCAGAGATAGAGTGAGGTTGGATTCAGGTCAAGTTCAATGGTTCTCACTCTAAGAAGGAAGGAATATCTAATCTGGAGTAACAGCAGGGTCTGACATGTGTATTCATTCATTCATTCAATATATAGTCATTGAGTATCAGTTATTCTAAATACTGGGGTTTTTATTGTATTCAATAGAAATATTAAGAGTCTTAAGTTCAATATCAGTCAGTAGGCCTAAGAAAAATTCAGCAAGCTTTGGCTTTTTCTAGAACTTGTTAATTTGTCAACTGGTTTGCTTTGTTCTTGAGTGGAGATACATGAAATAATTTTAAGTTACATGAAGAACAGTATGGGAAGTAAAAGGTAGAGTGAGCGGTGTGGCAGTTCTGCTCTCTTCAAGGCTACCATTGATCTCCATGGATGTGCCCCTCTCCTTGTCTTTCTCAACCTCAGCAACATGAAATACGGTAGGCCATTTCCTCCTCCTTAAAACACTCTGCTCTCAGTGAGACCCCACTCTCCCAGCACTTCTGCATTTTTGCTTCTCCTTCCCAGTTTACTCCACAAACTTTCCCTGCTCCACTCCATCTTTGCATACGCTTTATCAGGTTGAGAAAGTTCCCCTTTATTCCTACTTTGCTGAGAGTTTTTCTCATGAATGGTGTTGATTTTGGTGAAATGCCTTTTCTGTATCTGTTGAGATGGAATAAAGTTTTTCTCTTTTATTCTGTTAATGTGATATGTTTTGTTGATTGATTTAAAAAAATTTTTAAACCAACCTTGTGTTCTTGGGACAAATTTTATTTGGTCATAATGTATTTTTTTTTTTAAAGATTTTATTTATTTATTTCAGAGAGAGAGAATGAGAGAGAGCACATGAGAGGGGGGAGGGGCAGAGGGAGAAGCAGACTCCCTGCCGAGCAGGGAGCCCGATGCGGGACTCGATCCCGGGACTCCAGGATCATGACCTGAGCCGAAGGCAGTCACTTAACCAACTGAGCCACCCAGGCGCCCTGTATTTTTTTTTTTTTTATGCATGAATTGCTGTATACAATTTGTTAATCCCACTATGTGCATGGGAGCTACTGCTCTGAAATTTTCTTTTCTTTAATGTCTTTGTCTGGTTTTGCCATCAGGGTGATGTTGGCCTCATAAAACAAACTAGAAGGTGTTCCCTTCTTCCTATTTTCTGAAAGTGATGTGTATTATTGGTATTATTTCTTCCATATTGCTTAACACCGTTCACCAGTGATGGTATCTGGGCCTGCTATTTTGTTTGTGGGAAGTTTTAAAATGACAGATTCTATCTCCTTAATGATATAGGGCTATTTAGATCTTCTGTTTCCTTCTATGTTAGTTTTAAGTTGTGTTTTTCAAGGAATTTCTCTACCTTACCTCCAGGTCTGTTCTGGACTGCCTTCTCTTTTTTTTTCTCTGTCCACTTTTCCTGGGTAATCTCATTTATCCCCTTCAGTTTAAACAGGGTACTTTAAAAAATTATGGAACATTTCCAACAGAGAAGTCTATAGAGCATTGTCACAGATACCCAGATCTGCATCCTGATAGAAGGTGCCACCATGTAATCCTATTAGCCTCAGCTCTTTTGTTTGTTTTTTTCCCTCTTTTATGTTGCAAATAAGAGTTGTTCCTCTCCACGATTGGATTCCAGTCCTTGAAGTCAAAGTTAAAGTAACCACTATTCAGGACTTAGTGTATATCCTTTGCCTTCATGTTTTCATGTTTTTACTCTATCTATTGTTTAGGGATACATACATACTTATATGTAGTATTGTTTTTAATTTTATATAAAAGATATTTTATTTAATATTCTGCATATTATTTCACTCAGTATTTTGTATCAAGGATTATCCTGTGTCTCTAGAGTTATTTCATCCATTATAAGTACTGTATAATTATGACAATAGTTAATTATCCATTTTCACATGGATAGAGTTTTAGGTTGTTTCAAATTTTTGCTCCAGTGAGCATCCTTATACCTGATGGGTTAGCCTGTGGGAGAAGTGGCATTACTGGGTCATAGAGTGTACATTGCTCAGCATTACTACATCTTTCTAAATCACTTTCCAAACTGTTGAGGCCAATTATTACTCCCACCAGCAATGAAAGATACTTGTAACTGCCCTACATCCTTGACAGCACTTAGTAATGTTAGACTTTTTAGTCTGTGCTAATTTGTCATATGGGAAATGGCAATCTAATTGTATTTTTAATTTACATTTTCCTGAATACTATCCTATAGTGAAGCTGAGATATTTTCATATGTTTATTGCTTATTTAATTTTCTTCTTTTCTTTTTGCCCTGCTCATATTATTTGCCAAGTTCCTCTTGGGTTGTTTGTCTTTTTCATATTGCTCTGTAGAATTCTTTATACCATCTGGATTACTGATTCTGTGTTGGTTAAATGCAATGCAAAAGTCTTCTCCCATGGGGCACCTGGGTGGCTCAGTCATTAAGTGTCTGCCTTGGGCTCAGGTCATGGTCCCAGGGTCTTGGGATCGAGCCCCACGTAGGGCTCCCTGCTCAGTGGGGAGCCTGCTTCTCCCTCTCCCACTGCCCCCTGCTTGTGCTCTCTCTCTCGTTGTGTCTCTCTCTGTCAAATAAATAAATAAAATCTTTAAAAAAAAAGAGTCTTCTCCCAGTCTGTGGTTTGTCTTTGAATTTTGTGAGCCCAGCCAGACCACAGAGTATAATTTGGGTTTGAGAATGGATGAGAATGATGATTTGGAAAGTTCAAGGTTGCTTTTACTTTGGTTTCTTCTTAGAGCAGCAAATAAGTTGTGCAAAGGGGAGAAATGAGACAAGAATGCAGGTGGGTCAGGCACCTGGGTGGCTCAGTCGTTAAGCGTCTGCCTTCGGCTCAGGTCATGATCCCAGGGTCCTGGGATCGAGCCCCACATTGGGCTCCCTGCTCTGCAGGAAGCCTGCTTCTCCCTCTCCCTCTCCCCCTGCTTGTGTTCCCTCTCTTGCTGTGTCTGTCAAATAAATAAATAAAATCTTAAAAAAAAAAAAAAAAAAGGAAAGAATGCAGATGGATTGTTGCGGACTTCCACGCTCGCACTCGTTCATGGAGCCGGGCCTGAAAGCCATGACCATCAGGCTCATACATACCAGATGTGGACTTTATAAGTGGAGAGGCAGGTGGTTTGGGGTGATGAATTGATCAGGAAATAGGGGCTTTAGTTAATGGCAGTGGTGATACCTGCCTGACCCACCTCACAGATTTGTGGCAGGGGCCCTGGGAGGTGATCAATGAGAAAATCTGCAACACAATTTCCCAGTGTAACCCAATTAATAGTAGCAATAATAAGGTAGTCCTGACGTTTGGATGTTGAAGCAGGGGCCTCTTGAAGCCAGAGATCAGTTATTCTCTTTCAAGAGTCAGAAAAGGCTGCACTGCCAATTGGCTTCTTCTTAAACTCATATACAATGTCTCATGACACATTTAAAGCTTAGCACATATGGTGATTTTGTCGTGTCTTTGTATGTTGTATGCACAGGAGATTGGAAAATAAAATGACCCACCTCCCACCCCGGCTGGTTTCCCTGGCACCCTCCGGGCCAAAAGCAGGGTGATGACAGCATCAAGGTGCCCAGTCCCCCTCACAGGGTTGGGCTTGGACTCATTTGTCTCAGGCCAAAAGCCTCCGCACACTGCCCAGTTGGGTTTTTTGCTTGGGCCTTTTTGCTATTCACTGCGGAGGAGGAAGTAAATTGAGGCTCTGTGTCTGGCTGCTGCGTGATCATAACGTGATTACCCCTAAATATCAGGAAGCGAGGGGAGTTCTTAGCAAGTGGATGATAATACGTATTTCATCAATTTTCAGTCGGCCAACCAGTCAGCAAGTGTGTTTGAAGTGCCCAGAGGGTGCATAGCATGGCATTTAGTTTTCAAATTTTTGACTCTCTGCAGCTTCTAAAAGTAGAGAGTGGATTTCCAGGGCTTATCCTCTCCGATGTCATTTGAAGGGAAGAATGAATTGTTGGTCCAGTGTCTTGATTAGAAACTGGCTGATTTATCCGCTTGTCACGTCTCTCCAGCTTCCCAAGGGAGGTCTTCTGTTTTGGGCCTAGGTACTGTCATTTGGGTTCTTCACTCTGAAGTATTTGCTTCATTTTGATCCTCAGTCTATAATAATGGTGGGTTGTTACACTTGCTAAACAAAATTAAATGTTGTGTTTCTCATTTCTGGGAAATAAAGCATTGAATCTACTCCAGAGAAACCATGACATTCTCTGAAAATAGCAATTTTTTGAGAAGCAGTAACCATGGTTGCTCTCAGTTAGAAGCTGCATTGGTTTCAACTCTAAAGTTTTGTTTTATGATGAAAAGGAGAGAAAGCTGGTCATTCCTAGGGAATAGGCTGGCCCTTTTGTAGCAACAATTGTGCTATTTCTCTTGCCATCAGGAAGGCAGATGACGAGCTGCCCCAGCTTCCTTCCCTTCTACCTGAAAAGTTTTCTTACCTCTACTTGATCTTATTTCCTGTGTTGGAGGAAGAACTGTGTCTTTGCCTGTTCTTTTTTTCCTTCTTAAAAAAAAAAAAAATGTATTTTTAAATTGTACGTAACATTCCATATTCCCCCCTTTAAAAAGAAGAAATACAGCATAGATGAGGCCACAGTCCCTTCTGACCACCTCCTCCCTGACCACGCCCTTCTGGGCAGTGATCCCTGGCATGTATCGGTGTGTATCCCTTCCGAGCCTTGTCTGCACATTGTCATTTGTAACTGTGCTCTCTCCTGTATCCCTTTCTTCTCGTCTGCTTGCCATCCTATCCTGCCTGCCAACCCTGGGACGCCCACGGCTCAGCTCAGGGAGCGGCAGAAGGCTCCGTCAGGGTGAGCCATGGACACGTGACTCTGTCCACACCAGAGGCTGGCCTCGCCCCAGCTCCAGCCCTCGTCTTCTGTCCGCCTCTGGTCTGACTTGCCAGGTCTCTGATCCCTGGGTTTGCCCCTCTTCCGTAGCTGGCCCTGACTCCCCTTTGATATCTCAGATTGTGGTAGGTTTGCGGTCTTGCTGGTGTTGCCGGGCTGGCCCGTGGCCAGTCGGCTGTCAGCTCCACCCATTGCTTTGCCTTGTACAGCAGAAGGACTGGCCCCCGCAGACCACGTTTCCCAAGCCCTGGTGGCAGCTGGCCTCCAGCTGGTTTTGGACAGTAAGAAATTCTGGCAAGACTGGAGTGCAGGAGGGAAGGAGAAGCCAGAGAATTTCTCTCTCTCTGCGCTGGTCAGCAGCTTCTTCAGGAATCCAGTTCCATCTGGGCAGATCCACATGTGTTTCAGTTTTTATACCTGATCTTGGCCTTGGAGCTCGGTTACCTCTGCTTCCCACTTTTTTCCTTCAGTCTAGGGGTGGTGGCGGTGTCCCACTCTTCCAGACTTGGGGGTTGTTCTGCTGTCCCCCTTGGCTTCTCACTCAATTGTAAATACTTAGAGTGTTTGTTAGAAGAACGGCTGGAAATGATGGTTTTTCACACACCGGAAGTTTATGTTATAGATTTCCAAGTTAGAGCTACTAGGACTTTTTCTTGGTTCCTTTTCTGCAGAAAGCACTCACGTCCAGGAAGAATTAACTCCTAGGGAATTGAGCGGGCTCAGGTGGCCCTAGCATTAAAGGTTAAAGAAAGTTATGGTGAAAGAAAGAAAGGGGTAGGAATTTGAGAACCTAAAAGGAGAGTCTGGAGTTCCTCCCGGTGAATGTTTTGGACAGTCTTGGCCACAGGGAATCACAGGCAAGAAAGCCGGCATCCCGGACCTAGATTGGAGGTATTCGATGTGGACGATGTGTAAGAGACCAAGAGGCGAAGGAGGCTGGCAAAGGAAGCACCTGACGTGGTATCTTTTACATAAATGGGCTGTAACAGTTTGACCAGCAGATAGAACCTTCTGCCTCAGAGAAAGGGATGGGCTTTGGTATTTCATGATCCTATTATAGGTCTTCACTTGGTTCCCCCTTGACAGTCATGAATTGTCTTCTATAGCATTAGAGTGGGTTCTGCAGTTGTTGGTCCCTGGGTCTCTGGAAACCCAGGGTCTAGGAGTGAGAGGACCCCTTTCCTGTTCCGTAGAAACTTAGCTCATGGGAATGTTTATTCCAGTGATCCGGCCCATGGTGGAGGGAACCATTCTGACTTCAAGATGCAGAAAGGCCTTCCCACAGTCTGTATTCTAGGGCAGGCATTTGCTTTTTTGTCGATTTTCGGGAAGAGTGGAATATTAAGAAGCTTTAAGATTTTCCAGCTTGATTTTTCATAGACAGCTTGGGTAACGTGGGCTAAGAATATCTTTTCATGTGAATTTCATCTGAAAACAAAAATAGAAAAATATTACGTAAATCCAGACTGGTTTTTGTGACAATCTCTGTATTGACTTTATTTAAAAATATGGACAGCGTCTAACAGAATGTTAATAGGCAGGAGGATTGAACGGTGCAGTTTTGGCAGCTCCCACAAGGAAACCAAGTGGTAATCCCCCTTCTCCTGGAGCAGTTACACAACAGTTACATTTTTCTGCCAGTGAAGCAGCCCTAGGAGAATTCAAGCACAGCTGGAAGTTACACTCCTGTGCAGTCCGCGGAAGTACTGCAGAACTTTCTAGTAATCCAGGACAAATCCCTGACATGGGGTTGATTTTATTTATTTGTTTGTTTGTTTATAGCTTTTGAAAATTAAAGGAAAAGAGAAAAAATCTGTGAAGCTTAATAGTTTATTACAAGGGAATATTTTTCATCTGTGGCTTAAGCAATGCTGAAGAGAAAGCTGTATCCTAAAAGGTGTTTGTTTTACTCAGGATTCTTGGCTACCAAGGACTGCAGCCCAGCCCAGCCCAGCTTACGCCAAAAAGGGAAGTTTGTTCGTGTTTACAGACCTTGGTGTAGCTCATAGAATGAGAGGCAGTGTTGCGGGAAACAAGCCCGTGGGCATTGGGACCAGGTCCTGGCAGCATGTCAGTACCCTCAGTCTCGGTCCCCATGCAAGCTTTGTTTTCTCAGACACCTCCATCCGGTGGAAGGTGGGGTCACCTGGAGCCCCGGTTGGTCTCATCTCCTTGTTCCTCCGGGCCAAGGAGAAAGTAGTGAAGAGAGTGTGCTGTTGCCTTCCTGTTCTATTTTGCATCCCACCTCCATGTTCAGGCCTGTAACCAGAGGGGCAAGTTTTGTGATTGGCAGCCCCCACCAGGACTGTGTGAAGTTGGAGGAGGAGCAGGTTCCAGAAGGGCAGGGACACTGTCCAGAAGGGTGAAGCGTTTTGGGTCTGCCACATTTAGCAAGAGGCAGAGAGACCTCGGGTTGGGTCTGAAAGATCAACTGGATTGGGTTGTGTCTAGCTGGGTTCCCAGAACTACAAAGAACAGATATACCTGGGGAATGTGAGAATGTTTTAAAAAGACCTACATGTTTAAACCTCGTGGTCCGTTCAGTTTGGTTAAGAACTTCCAGTGCCTGGCACCAACGTGCTGCAGACAGTTGCCATGAGTAAGCCACGTTCAGGATGTGTGTGAGGTCAAGGCGTCTCCCTACCTGCTGTCAGAGGGCCACTGTGATACCTCTGGCCAGTGACACGGCTGAAATGTTGCCAGGGGAACTAGTGATGTGCCACGTGTGGGTGCTGCAGACCAGGGGTACCAGATGATGGCAGCTGCCACGTAGCGAGCGCCCCCATGTCTCGGGTGCGTGGACTGGGCGCCATGCTGAGCGCACCACCGACATGGCATATAATCCTCAGCGCAAGGTGGCTGCTTGCTGTCACAAGTGTGAGTTGAGAGTCCGAGTAAGTAATGTGCCTCGGGTCCCACTGCCAGTAAATGGCAGGCTTGGGTTTGGGACTTTTCCCCTCAGACCACACAGCCTCCTAAAGAGCGAGCCTTTGTTGGCGTTTCCCACTCATTAGCCAAAGGGGTTTGGGATACTTCGAATCATAGGTGCCTATGGACCTGAGGCAGGATGGCCATGGGCGATACGCATATGCACCTCAGAGAGTCCTTGGGCCAGACAGAAAGATGGAAGAAAACCCCAGGTGTGCAGTGGGAAGGAAATAAGAGATAAAATATATATATTTTTTATCTCTCTCTTTATATATAGATGATATGATCCCTATCTCTATCACATATATATATGTATCCCTATCATATATATATATATATATATATAATATGATCCCTATCTCTAAAAATTAGATATAAATTTACCAAATTTAACTGGTTATGTATGGCTGTCTGGTAGAATTACAAGTGAGTTTTGTTTTCTTCTGAGTATTTCTCTCTGTATAGTGAATATGCATTACTTCACATATCAGAGGGAAAAGTATTTTTAGAAAAGAAAACAAGACCTGTTTCTTTAGTGGAAAATGGCCTGTGGTGGTACGCATGGGTGATGAGGTGATTGATACCTCTGAGTATCCATCGTTATCCCAAGGCAATGTGTGTGAACCCAAGCTCAGGTTGTCTATATGGTTACAAACAAGGCTGTCCCTCGGTGCCACGGTGCGTGTTTCAAGCCACTGTTCCCATTCACAGCATGTAAAGTAGGTGGACAGAAGCTGCCTGCTGAGCTGTAACTGCTGTCCATTTGCAGAAGTGAACGCCTTACTGGCCCATCCCGGCTGAAGGTAATTGCTTCTGGTGTTATCCAGCTAGGCTGCTCACTCTTGCTGGGCCACGTTGCTTAAACTGTGAAATTAAAGGGGGTTAGGGTTGGAGGACAGATCTCAAAAGCCTTTTTGAGCTCTAAGATTTTAGGCTTCCCTATTCGTCAGAGAATAGGAACATCTTCCAGGGAGTGATTCAAAGTGGCTGTTGTGCTCTTGAATGGTGGCTAGTGCGACTGAGGGACTGATGAATTTTTAATTTTAATTAATTTAAGTTTAAATTTACATAAGCACATGTGGCCAGTGGCTACCATATTGGACGGCACAGCTCCTCCATTGGAAGATAGTAATACGAGGTGAGCATTTTAAATGCCTATACATTTTTACATGTATGCATTTTGGGAATTAAAAAAAAACACCTATAATTTAGAAAAACAGTTTGGTTTCATTATAGACAATACAGACAAGAAGAAAGTAGAGTAGTCACAAAGAAGAGTCTACTCAGAGATAATGGCTATGAGCACCTTGGTGTATAACCTTCTAAATACTCTCCTCAGCATATGTCCTAGTAGATAGCTGGCTTTCAGAAGCATAGTCTGGAATCATCCAGAAAGGGATATGACATGTTAGTAGGAGAGAATGCCTGTTTATGGCCCGGAAGACAATACGGATAGAGGTCTTAGCAATCCGCCGTGGCTGATGTCTCTCTTCTGGATGCTAGGTCATCAACCCCATGGGATGGGATGCCTTTGGACTGCCTGCTGAAAATGCAGCGATTGAGAGGAATCTACATCCAGAAAGTTGGACGCAAAGGTATGTATCTACAGGCGTCTTCAAATACTTCTATACAGAAACCTTAAAAAAATGTTTTAATCTATGCATGAGAAACAGATAGCGAAGCAAACAGAACATTGCAGTCTGCCATGCGATGAACAGGATTGTATATATTGGCGTTTGTCTTCTAGCGTGCTGTATTCTTTTTTTTTTTTTTAAGATTTTATTTATTTGAGAGAGAGATAGAGAGAGAGAGCATGAGAGGGGGGAGGGTCAGAGGGAGAAGCAGACTCCCCGCTGAGCAGGGAGCCCGATGTGGGACTCGATCCCGGGACTCCAGGATCATGACCTGAGCCGAAGGCAGTCGCTCAACCAACTGAGCCACCCAGGCACCCAGCGTGCTGTATTCTTAACTGAGAAGTCCCAAAGAAGGTTCTGGGTATTCATTCATGTGTTCATTTTGATGCTTTGTTGTTACAAAGTTATTCTTCCCTTGAGTATTTGCATTTGGAAGGAAAAAGAAGGAGAGGGTTGCCTTTGTTCAGTTTCTACAATGCTTCTCATCTGCTTGACCACAGTGTGAGCTATATCCAAATTCCACATTGTAATTTTCTCTGAGAATTCTGTTAATTTTTGCCTTCACCATTCCAGAGCAAGGGGAACTTAGACATTCAATATAGAAATATATGGCCAATATATTTCAGGGATGGCTTTCTCCAAGGGGGACACATTCCCAATTCCACCTGTGCCTCAGGCTTCCACGTACATGTGGGCCAGCAGTGCCCATCCTTCATCCCAGAACCCAGTGGAATGTTCTGGGCTCACTCCATCAGCCTCTTTCACAAAGATCTGGGGCCTTTCCCCACTCCGTGCCTCAAGAGATCTAGAAGGGCAGTTCCAGGGCCTGTCCCCATTGTCTTTGACCTCCCTTTGCTTTATCTTGCCCGAGCCTACTTTCGAAAAACATCCACTGTACCATCCACTTTTTTTTTCTCTTAACCCTTAGTCCCCACTTTTTCAGTTATGGTGAGTTCTAGATTAAATGGGAGTAATGAAAAAAGGAAGGAAAGATAATAAAATAAAGTGGATCAAATATGGCACAAAATTGATGTAAGCTAGACCGAGGATTGGCAAATTAGGGCCCGTGGGCCAGATTTGGCCCTGCCTGATTTTGTAAATAAAGTTTTATTGGAACATAGCCATACCCATTTGTTTACATGGCTGCTTTCATGATACAGGGGCAGAGTTGAGTTGTTGTGATAGACATATGGCTCACAAAGCTGAAAACATTTACCATCTGGCCCTTTACAGAAGAAGTTTCCCAAACCCTCCACGGAGAAAATAGCCATTAGGAAGATGGCCCCTGAATCAGGCCACCTCGGTGCAAAACCTGCCTTTCCTTCTTGCTTGCTAATCACCTTGAGAAAATTACTTAATGTCTCCGTGCTTCAGTTTATTTGTCTGTACAAGAGGGATAGTCATCGTTCCTACCTCATCCGAATGGATAAAGATTAAGCACCATCTTCGTTGCCTCCTGTAACAAAAATGCCATAGTCTGGGTTGGCTTATAAACAATAGACATTTCTTTCTCATAGTTCTGGAGGCTGGGAAGTCCAAGGCCAAGGCACCTGCAGATTTGGTGTATGGAGAAGACCCTCCTTCCTGGTTCACAGATGGCCATCTTTGTGTCCCCACATGGCAGAAGGGGCAAAGAAGCTCTCTGGCGTCTATTTCATAAAGGCTCTGCTCCTATTCAAGAGGGCTTCCCCCACATGACCTCATCACCTTCCAAAGTCCTCACCTCTAAATACCATCACCTTGGAGATTAGATTTCAACAGACAGACTCTGGGGGACATAAACATTGTCCATAGCAAGCACTTTTCCGCAAAATGTCTAGCACAAAGCCTGGCATAAAATAAGCTATTGTTGGCTAAGCAGAGATTACCTAGGGGAAAGAAAAAAAATGATGTTATCACCTTATTTCATATTATATTAAAGTTGATTCATTCGCTTTTCTCCCCCCATCCCAATTATTGGACAGTTTTAGATTTTAGGTTTTGACTGATAAGCACGAAAGCAGGTTTCTTTTGGATTCCCACAATTTGCACATTAGGGTTTTTCTCTTCAGTTGATTTTAAACTTATACATGCTTGGCTTAAATTTGTGCGGAATACAGATGTATGGATGGGCCGGGAGTTGCCTATCATGGCCAGAGGAAGGGCCATTCCCCAGGGCCAAAGACCATTGTGGTTTCTAGTAGATTCTGTATGAATCCGAAGAATGGGTGTCTTCTAATTCTAATACGCTGATACTTTCGTTAATTCTTAGTGATTAATTTTTTTTTTTTTTTTTTTTGCTGGGGCAAAGCAACATTGGAAGCCCTCTTGAATAATCTAGACTTTTACAGTTTCCCTTCACATTCTCAAAGTATGGTTTGTCTGTGACTTTCCCCCCTCTGAAAACCAAACTTTCTTCCCTCTGTTTCACAGTAATATTGAACACATGAGGAAGCAGCTTGATCGACTGGGCCTGTGTTTCAGCTGGGATAGGGTAAGTCAGCCCTTTCTCCTGGAACTGTTTCATTTTTATGAAGGTCCCAGCTACACAGGAGATCATGCACACTTTACGTTTCTCCTCTTTGGGTTGGGAGAGGGAAGGGAGGGAGGGAAGGATTAGCAAGCACTCCACAAATGAAAAAATATTCTCGGAGGACAGTCTGCCTGCAAACAAGTAATTTTCTGTGGGATTAAGGTAAGAGAGTTAACTTACTCTACAGCTGACTAGAATTTATGTGTGTCAAAAGCTTTACATGTGGATTTCTCCTCTTCTCTGCAATATTTTAAAAAGACTATTGGAATCTCTATAAACGTGATTTAACATAACCACCCATCAGGGTTTTTTGGGTGGTTAGGTGTTAAGTTGACTGACCATCTATTTACCTTTGTTCCAAGTCCAAAATTGAGTCTCATAACAGCTCGTAATGCTTGCGTCACAAGTGGCATTTTGGTGTAAAATGCTTTTGAACTGTGTACTAAACCAGTGGAGAATTCCAGGTGTGGGAGGAATTCATGAAGACCACCTGGGTGTTAGGACCATTCAGGAAACTGGGAACTGAGCCCTTCAGCGCTCCGGCCAGAGGCCCACCCCCTTGTACACTGGTGGCCTGTTTGGTAGGAGGGATTCTTGCCTGTCCCTTCACTGGACCATCCAATGTCACGATCCCTCTTAGCATCCATATGCTCCACAAAATGATTGACGTTTTCATTGCTGGACCTATCAAGGTCAAGTTCACATCCTCTTCCCCATGAGAAGCACCTGGAACAAACCCAAATACGATCTTTTCCTCCTTCAGCAATTTCTTAAATAATGGAGATCTGATGAGTACAGTGAAAGAGAGCAAACACATTTCAACAGGCCTTTTTGTTTTTTTCTGGTAGCTTCTTTAGATAAGGTCATGAGCTGAATCAAGTTCTCGTTACATCACTGATGCCATTTTTACCACTGGCTTGACTTGCAAGGTTATCAAGTGTTTCATTTGGTGGAGGTGTGAAAAAGTCCCGGTGGCGTGGTCCCATTGTCCTGAGGTGCCAGTGGGGAATCGCGAACCAAATGCAGTCTGATGCAGAGACACCTGAGTCCTGGCCGGAGCTCTCCAGAGATGAGATTCTAGATTCCTTGAGGGCAGAGATGGACTTTGTAACTCTCTAGTCCTGTACAGGAACATTAGCCATTAAATGGTTCAAAATATTAGCGGATTATCGTAGAAGATTAGAAAATACAGAAAAGTCTAAAGAAGAACGTAAGTCAGTGCGGCTGATTTAATATCCTGGTATGGTTCCTTGTGTCTTTTATTCTGGAATTAATAAGCATCTATGTAACTTCCTTTTGCAAAGTTGAATTCATAATGTGTGTTTTTATCTTGCCTTTTTTTTTTTTACCTACTATTCATGAACATTTTCCCATTTTATTAAATATTCTTTGAAAAAATGACTTTTCAGAGCAGTCTAGTTTTCCATCTTATGACTATTGTAATTTATGTAACTTATCCCTTATTATTGTACATTTAGATAGATTTTAATGTTTCTCTATTATAAATACGGGTACTCAGTCCCTTCCATGCAAATCTGAAGTCCAGAAAGCTCTAAAAACTGAATTTTTTTTTAAATTCAGTCTACTGCAAAACCTGACCTGAACTGGTATTTATCTTACTTAGAATGAATATTCATATATATTCCTATAGGAATAGTAATATAACTGATTACCAGGTACTCTCCCAGACCTCGTTGGGTAAATATGCTATTATTTTTTGATATACAAAAAGGTCTTTTTTTTTTTAATTTAAATTTTAATTTTTTTTTAAGATTTTATTTATTTATTTGAGAGAGAGCACAAGAGGGGGTAGAGTCAGAGGGAGAAGCAGACTCCCTGCTGAGCAGGGAGCCTGATGCCGGACTCGATCCCAGGACTCCGGGATCATGACCTGAGCCGAAGGCAGACACTTAACCGACTGAGCCACCCAGGCACTCCGTATATCCAAAAAGGTCTTAATGCTGAGGGACATTTGACTGCAAGCATTTCAGATAAGGGGTTTTGAACCTGTTGTGCAGTGTTGTAGATAAAGACATCTCTGCTGCTACCACTGTCTAATGGTTACTGAGCACTTAAACCATGGGCCAGGCACCCATAATTATCTCTTTGGGTCCCTAGTAAGCTCTAAAATGAAAATACTTTTATTGACATCATTTGATTGCTGTTCACTTGAGCAAGCAGGGCTTGGCTAATTCGCTGACCAATTTGCTATATTCATCCCCCAGTCTTGGAGCAGAAATCTTTTTTATAAAGATTCTTTATTTATTTATTTGCTAGAGATAGGGAGAGGGAGAGCACAAGCAGGTGGAGTGGCAGGCAGGGGGAGAGGGAGAAGCAGGCTCCCTGCTGAATATGGAGCCCAACATGGGGCTCGATCCCAGGACCCTGGGATCATGACCTGAGGCGAAGGCAGCCACTTAACCGATTGAACCACCCAGGTGCCCCGGAGCAGAAATCTTGATACACCATTTTTTATTATTTCTTTAATGTGAACTCTGAGAAAAGCCATGATCAAGTTTAAGGCTTATATAAGTACTTAAAGGAAACTTAAAGGTATTATTTGTCTTGTGGTATTGTGAAGGTTTGAAGACCAAACAGATTTACTCTCAAGTTATTACAGAGATGTTTTCGTCTGTATTTCTTTCATTATTCATGATTGGGAGGTTTTTTTTTTTCATGTGTTTAATGGATGTTTGAATTTGGGGTGTGTGTGTGGATGATCTAATCATGTCTTTTGCCCACACAGGTAAGGAGTGTTTGTTCTTTTCTTTTTTTTTTTTTTTTATATTTTATTTATTTGAGCGATAGAAAGAGCAAGCGGGCATGAGCCGGTGGGGGAGGGGCAGAGAGAGAGGGAAAGAGAATCTCAAGCCAACTCTGTGCTGAGTGCAGAGCCTGACTCAGGACTTGATCTCACGACCCTGAGATCATGACCTGAGCTAAAACCGAGAGTTGGATGCTTAACCAACTGAGCCACCCAGGCGCCCCTGATAGGAGTTTTTAGGCATAATTTATTTATATTATACATTTTCTGATCATGTATTATTTCTTAAACATTATGTTTGCTGCTAGTTTTAAAATCACATCCATAACAATTATTCAAATTGAAGTCTCCTTAGCTGGTTTCAGTGCTCATCAGTAGACCTTTTTAGACCATGTCCGCCCATTTAAAAAATCTGGATTTGTGAAAATTTTATTTTGACTCTTTTTCTGGCATCATACCTTGTCTTCATAATGGAGAATGACTATCCTTTTCTTTCACGTATGAACAGGAGTTTATTGGGGTATGGAATTCTTTTTTCTTTCAGATTTCTGTAGTGGACCTTGATGCTTGACCTACTTTTAAAAAAAATATATAATTAGAGACTTACAGGAAGTTGCCAAGTAGTACAGAGATCCTAGGTACCCTGCGCCCAGCTTCCCCCAATGAGAACATTGGATAGAACTACAATATAATATAATATCAAAACCAGGAAAATGACACTGGCATGAGACTATTTAACTAGAGTACGAACCTCATTCAGATTTCGCCAGTTTTACACACAGTCACTGGGGCGTGTGCAGTAGTAATCGTTCTGTGTGGCTTAATCCCGTGTGGAATTTATGTAACCACCAGCTTCTGACCCGCCGGCTTTTGGGAGGGAAGTCTAAGGCCAGCCCAGACTGTCCATTCGGTCCATTCGTACATGCAGTAATCTTTATACCCCCATTTGATGCTCGTCAGGTTCTTCCCGTCTCTGCACCTGCCGTTTCAAGTTTTCATCCGAGCGTATCCCAGTTTCATCCTTCCACTTGAATTTTGGGTGCTGAGTGACCCCTTTCAGTCTGCAGTTGTGGGTCCTTCCCTGTGGCAGTTTTATGGGCTCTGGTTCCCAAGAAGCTCGACTTGGTACGCGCGCTCTGCTCACTGTCCTCCTTTGTCTGTCTCCCTCATGACCTTGGTCCCTTTGTTCTTCTGTACCTCTTGGGAGAACTCCTGTTTGCTTTCCACATCACTGAGCCAGTTTCTATCGAATCAGTGCCGCTTTGTGTGGTTTCTAATGCAGATACTCATTTGGCTTTTGTATTTTTAGATTTAGATTTTGTATTTTTAGATTTTTAGATTTTGTATTTTTTCTTACCTCATTCAGTTCCCAGTTTCTTTCTCAAGCCTCTTCTTTATTTTCTTCTTCTTTCACCGTCTTACCTCATCTGCACAGCCCGTATATGTTCAGAAGCTTTGAGGCTATAAGGAGATGCTCTTGAAAAATTATTTTTGCTTCCTGCGCTGAGTCTTTTTTACAAGTGGGAATGCCATGTTGTCCTTGTTTGTTTCAGCATCTCTTCATAGATACCTTGTGGATTTTCTCCCATATTTGCCCAGTGACGTGGACTAATATATCAAGTTAGAGATCCAGCAGCCTGAGGGGAGGGGAAGGGAAGCTCCTTCGTAGTCTCTGCATCATTGATTCCTTTCTGGGTTTGGGGAATCCACTGCTCCTGGTGCATCTTTCCCTTTGGTCTGATCTTTACCCAGCGATGAGTTGTGGCATCACATACCCCTGACCTGACTGACCCAGAGGGGTCTTTGTGGGCTTTCTGTTTGCCCCGTGGCCCGCTGTCCCCTCAGGACTTTGCCCTTTCAAGTAAGAGGTGGCAGAGCCCTGCTTCTCAAGAACCCACTCTGTTCTTGGTGGGGTGGCGGAGGGGGAGCGCTGTTTGGCTTATGGTATTTTTCTTCAATTTGGTTCCATCTGCCAAAATTCCTTGACATTCCTGGCACGTCAGGGGCACCTTCTGTTGTTTCCAGTACTGGTGTAGTCCCCATGTCCCCGGTCTTTATATTCGTTGGTCGTTTTTTAAAAAAGATTTTATTTATTTGTTTGAGAGAGAGAGAGTGAGTGAGCAAGAGAGGAGGAGCAGGGGAAGGCAGAAGGGGAAGCAGGCTCCACGCCAAGCAGGGAGCCCGACATGGGGCTTGATCCCAGGACCCTGAGATCATGACCTGAGCCAAAGGCAGATGCTTAACCGACTGAGCCACCCAGGCGCCCCACACCAGTGCTTTCTGATTAAATGTTACAATCTGTCGGTCATATGGAGCAGTGGAGTCAGAAGTAGAGCAATAGTTTATTTAATTGACGAGGCAAACCTGTGCCCTTTGCAAGTGAGATTCCCAAAGTCTTATAAAAACTGGATAATTCAGCAGATGGATAACTGACAATTAGCAATATTTTAAAGATAAGATAGCTCAGAAATGCTGTCTTCTTTCCCCAGATGGAGAAAGCCCACTTTAAAACCCGGGTCAGGTCTCATTCTCCCCGCCTCTCCCGGGTGGGACTCCCGGAAGAATGGTCCAGCTCTCAAGCTACGTTCTCATCATTCTTACATAAGAGGCTTAATTCTCAGGATTTAAAAAAAAAAAAATGTATACATTTCTGGAGTTCAGGCATGTCTGGTGAGCCAGAATGAGAATCAAATGTTGCTGTTAGCATCGCGCCAGGTTTCACTTTTTCAGATGTTATTCTCGAAACAGCTGGTATCATCTCGAGAAGAAGGAAAGTAAGAAGCTGAAAGCTGAATTTGAATGACTGAACATCTACTAAGGGAAGAATCAAAAGGAAATAAATTCCAGACTGTGCGGTGAGAGACAGGGACGTGCTTCTTGGCAGGCTTCCTGCAGAGACAGTGTGGGCTGCATTCTACTCTCGTGGGTTCAGGTGACGGCCTCAGTGGTCACCCACTGGTCCTAGGGGACGGCCCTGTGAGTTCCTTGTGACAAATGACAGAGTTAGCTTTTACGTTGTTTGGTGTGGCCTGTTGAGGCAGGCGTGTCTCAGACTTTGTGCTCTGCCTTCTCACTAGTGCTCTGAGCTGGTTCTAGAGCAGGCCTTCGCTGTGCATCTTGGCTGAAGTAGACCCTGGGGCCCGATTTTTATCAGGAATCATCTGGATAATTGTGGGAGCAGTCCCTAGGAGTTGCCTTCAAACTCGGACAAGTATAAGAAGGGGAAAAAAAAAAGTTCGAACCAGATGGGATTCAAAGGAATGCCTGCGGAATCGGCCAGAGAAGGGCTTTGGTATTTGTTTATGGCGCTTGCTAAGCAATACCCAAACACACTCATACTCCATCGTACAATCAAAGCAAAACAAGACAAAATGGAAACATATTCCAGGACTTGGCATAAACCGTGTTTGTATTAATTTTTCTTACTCTCCCGTACTGGAGCAATCACGAATTGACTCTCGCTGAGTTTCTTTATTGTGGAGATCGTAGGAGTTTTTATTTACACTCATTTTCATTGGATTTTTAATCCCTTTATCTCATTTCCTCCTTGTCTTCTTCTGTACATGTTGGTGGCCAGGAATAAAGACTGACAGCTTTGCCCATCAGTCCCAGCAGGGTCAGGCAAACTCCGGAATTACTGCCCCCTAAGACAGTCATCCCCAGCGTCCCGAAGGCAGGCTGCGCGGGCTGAGAAAGGCATGGAGTGTGGCTTCCATGGAGCCAGAATGGGAGGCATGTCACAACTGTGCTCTATCAGAGTTTTTTTTTTTTTTGAAGATTTTATTTATTTATTTGACAGAGAGAGACACAGCGAGAGAGGGACCACAGGCAGGGGGAGTGGAAGAGGGAGAAGCAGGCTTCCCGCAGAGCAGGAAGCCCGATGTGGGGCTCGATCCCAGGACCCTGGGATCATGACCTGAGCCGAAGGCACATGCTTAATGACTGAGCCACCCAGGCGCCCCTCTATCAGAGTTTTTACCAGGATAGGCTTTCGGTGCCTTTGAGCTTTTCCAGGTTTTGTCCGGCAGTTCCACACAGCCTACATGAAGTAGGAGGGCCGCTGGGGTGCCCAGGGCATCTCCACCTTGTGCACAGGTCTCTCCATCTCTCTTTCCTTTCACTGTCCTCTTTCTGTTCCCTTGTTCGCTCTCACCCCTTACCTTGACTTGCCTGCTTTCATTTCCAGCTCTCCCCCCTCTTTTCTTTCTCTGCTCTCTCTCTCTTTCTGTGTTTTTGTTCATTTTTTTATGATGGAAAAATTCCAGTTTATACTCAAAAAATGAGCCTGGTATAGAGGACCTCCAAGCACTTGTCCCCCGGCTTCAACAGTTGCTTTTTGTGACCAGTCTGACTTCATCCAAACCTTCCGCTCTGAATCACTTTGCAGCACACAAGAGGTCAGATAACTTTATCTGTAAAGAATTCAGTATGGATTGCTAGAAGCTGAAGGCAATCTCTTTCCTCCTTCCCTCCCTCCTTTCCCCCTTCACGTTCCTGTTGTCACAGCTGAAGCAGTGAAGGACAGCCCCCTAACATCACGGAGTACCAGTCCTCTTGCAGATTGCTCTGGTTGTCTTGTAAACATCTCTTTCTCCCGAGACTCCAGCTTCTTGTCAGCCTGCACCCCTGCTGGTCTTTGTTTGGCCCTATCTCCCCCTGCCCTGTTGTTATCACCCTCTTTTCCTGCAAAACACACAAGCTCTTTGGACCATACCTGCATGAGTTTACTTTCAAAGGCAGCACGATTTGTATGATTACAAAGTGAAAATTATGTTTGCTTCAAGGCCCTTAACCTTGGCATTTTGTTTACGTAGAGGACCGGACATCTGATAAGAAAGATTAAACTCCAGGAAATAACAAGGGCTCAGAGAGAGTAGAAAGATATATTTCTAACGGTTTTTGTTTTAGAAGAATTTATTTTATTTTTTTTTAATTTTTAATTTTTTAATTTTTTTAGATTTTATTTATTTGAGAGAGAGAGACAGAGATAGTGAGAGAGCACAAGTGGGGAGGAGAGGGAGAAGCAGGCTCCCCACAGAGCAGGGAGCCCGATGAGGGACTCGATCCCAGGATCCTGGGATCATGACCTGAGCCGAAGGCAGACGCTCAACTGACTGAGCCACCCAGGCGCCCTTGTTTTAGAAGAATTTAAAGAAGAGCTTAAAACAAAAAGAACTTGGGGGCAAGCGAGGGCCTGAACACATGGTTGGGAAGATTCCCGTGGCGAGAGCTGGGAGCCGTGGTTGCCTTGACAACGTGGAACAGGCACTCAAAGTGACTCTCCGAGTCTTCTTTCAAGCCCTGACAGAGGTTAAGTGGTTTGTCTGGCAGAGGCAGAAAATTAACCTTTTTCCGGAGGTTTTCCTCTGGGCAGGAGGGAAAAGGGGTTATCTTTGTTGTAGCTGAAGTGAATTGGCAGCAGCCTTCAGCGCTTAGCTGCTCACAGGGAGGTTGGTGTTGATGCACAAGGGTTGGTGCTCAGGGCTGTGGTCGTCTCATGAATGCAGAGCACACGTGCCTCTGACCTCGTGCAGAGCTCTGCCGGTCCAATGGTTACATGTCCATGTTCATGGCTTCAACCAGGATAGCGTTCTTGGACGCTTCAGCCCTAACTGAAGAAGGAGGTCCCCTGGGCCCCTCTGTGGATTTGGTTATTCAAGGAAGTAGTTAGTTTTATCCAAGGTCCTCCCCCACTGGTGGTCATGAGCTCAGTCAGGCCATCCCTGCCGAGGATGCACACTCTGGAATTACCCACTCCTCTCCGGGGCCTGGATTTTGGTGATGGGTCTTGCCACTCATCCGTTGCCTCTCTGAGCCTCAGCTTCTCTCCGAGGGAATGTTTCTTATGGTTATTGAAGAGAGAACTCTTAGATCACTCTTTAAATGTCTTAGGAATTAAGAGTACAAAACCCTTCTCTTCACAGCTCCATCAGGCCTCCAGGTCCCTCTTGCACATCAGCCGGGTACAACCTTTGACAGCGTGGGTGACTGTGGTTGTGTGGGGACTGTGGACTTTAAGCGTTCTGGGAAGCAATATCTAGAAGATCTTGAGGATGAAGTTGTTACTCCATGAAAATAACAAGGATTATTTACGTGTGTACTTCCACCAGTGGTTCTTAAACTTGGTGAGCATCAGAATCACCAAGAGAGCTTGTTAAAGCACAGATTTCTGGGCCCCACTCTCAGAGTTTCTTGTACCACAGACCTGTGATTTTGTTTTTCTATTCAGAAAAAAAGGATCTTAGGAATGATCATGCTCCCAAACCTTATTAGGTAGCAATCAAAATACAGGCCTATCCTCAATTATTTTTGGTGTAAGGTAAGAGCATAACTGAATAATAAAAACAAATTCTGAAAAAGTTGACAGTGTTTTTGCAAATACAAGATTTATTTTAATAACTTCTTAAATTGTGAGATATTACACATATATAGGCTAGAGCATAAAACATGTTTGTATGGCGACTGCCTAGGTTGCAAAATAAAACTTCACCAGCACCCACAAGCTCTCTCTGGCCTTTTCTGTTCACAACTTTGTCTCTCCCCACTACGAGTAACCACTGTTCTGACATCGGTGATCATCACTGCCTTGTTTGCAATATAATTTTACCACGACATATGTTTTTTAAACAGTCACATAAATGGACTCACATAGTGTGTGTTTTTTTTAATAGTGATCTCTATACCCAACATGGGGCTTGAACTCACGACCCCAAGATCAAGAGTCGCATGCTCTTCTGACTGAGCCAGCCAAGTGCCCCTAGTATGTGTTCTTATGTGTCTGGCTTCTTCAACTGGACATTTTTTTTCTCCAACGATTTATAAAATGTTTTTGAACATTTATTTGCCTTCACCTGGATTCAACAATCATTTACATTTTGCCATATTTGCTTCATAACTTGCAGACACGGTGGTGCTTTGCTCCTAAGTACTTCGGTTATTCCTGTCTGAAGACTTAGACGTCCTCCTATATAACCACAATACCATTTGACAACTAAAAAAAAATTAACAGTAGTTCCATGATATTATCTTATATGCAATCCATATGTGAATTTCCTGGTTGTTGCAAGAATGTTTTTCATAGCTATTTTTATCCTAGACACGTCCCCCATATTAGTTTTCTATTGCTACCATAAAAATGACCACAAGCTTAGCATCTTAAAAAACACAAACTTATTATCTCACAGTTTTAGTAAGCCAGAAATTTGGGTGGGCTTCACAGGGTCCTCCGTTTGGGGTCTTACAAGGCCAGCATCATGGTGTCGGCAGAGCTGTGTTCCTTGCTGCATGTTGAGAAGGAATCTGCTTTCTACCTCATTTGGGGTGTTGGCTGAGTTTAGTTCCTTGGTGGTTGTAGGACCAGGTACTCATGTCTTTGCTGGCTATCAGCCGGGGACCAGTGTTTGCTTTGCTTTGAGGCTGCCCACACTCCTCCTGTGTTCTCTATATGGCTTCTCCAGTGGTTGGGTCCCTCTCATGCTTCCAATCCCTCTGACATCCTCCTTTTGCTGTGTCTCTCTGACTCCAGCCAAAGAAGGGTATCTGCCCTTACCAGCCCATGTGATTGATTACATTGGGCTCACCTGCATAATGTAGGATAGTCTCCCTATTTTAACTACATCTGCAAAATTCTTTTTTTTTTTTTTTTTAAGATTTTATTTATTTATTTGACACAGAGAGAGATAGCGAGAGCAGGAACACAAGCAGGGGGAGTGGGAGAGGGAGAAGCAGGCTTCCCGCCGAGCAGGGAGCCTGATGTGGGACTCGATCCCAGGACCCTGGGATCATGACCTGAGCCGAAGGCAGATGCTTAACGACTGAGCCACCCAGGCGCCCTCTGCAAAATTCTTTTAGCTACTAAACTAACATGTTTACATGTTCAAGGGATTTAGGGAGTGGATATTCTACTGACCACATCCCGATACCACAGGACACCCACAAATTAAGTCTCAGTAGATTTTAAAAGATAGATATCATACAAGGTATTTTCTGTGACCACAGTGGGCTGAAGAGGAAATTAACACATTCTTAAACAACCAGTGACTCAAAGAAATCACCGGGACATTGGAAAATACTTTGAGACAAATGAACAAGGAAACACAACATACCAGTACTTCTGGGATGCAGCAGAAGCAGCACTACGGGGGACATGTATAACTACGTGTGCTAACATCAAAACACAAGTCAACAGCCTAACTTTACAACTTAAGGAACCAGAAAAGGGGGAAAAAACTAAATCCAAAGCTAGCACAAAGAGGGAAATAATAAAGATTAGAGCAGATATCAGTGAAATAGAGAATAGAAAAACAGTAGAGAAAACCAACAAAACCAAAAGTTGGGTCTTCAAAAAGATCAACAAAATTGGCAAACCTTTGCCTAGAATTGACTAAGAAAGAAAAAGACTCTGATTACTAAATTAGGAGAATATAGATGAAATGGTTAAATTCCTAGAAACAAAACCTGCCAAAACTAAATCACAAAGAACTAGGAAATCTGAATAGACCTATGACTCTGAAGGAGATTGAATCAGTCATCAAGAATCTTCCAACAAAGAAAAGCTCTGGACTGGATGGCTTCACTGCTGCATTCTGCCTGCATGAGGTGCGGAAGGGGCCAAACCACAGGAGTTTTGTCCTGATGGAACTGGAATGGGCCACTCTTCTGGCCGATTTATCATCCCAGAAGCTCATCAAATCCCGTTGTTGAAGAGTTTTTATGGAGCTTAATCTCCAGCTCCCCCCACCCCTTCTCTTCCTTTCCAGAGGTTGGCAGGTGTGGCTGAAAGTCCTAGTCCTCTATTTGTCTTTCTGATGACCATCCCCATCCTGAGCCTATCTAGGGGCCCCGCCCCAAGTCACCTCAGGTATGCCCAAAAGGGGTCCTTTTGAATGACCAAAAAAACCCGCCTCCTATCAGGAAATTCTAAGGATTTTTGGAGCCTTGCACCAATAATGAGGATGGAAATGTTATACACTATATTTCTTATTATATCACAGATTTCAATTCTTGAGGTTTGTTTCACAGCCCAGAATATGATCTGTCTTGGCATCTGGTTTGAGAATAATGTGGATTTGACTGTTTTGGGGTAGAGTGTTCTGTAAATGTCAATTAGGTTCTGTTGGGTGATGTTGAATGCTAACTCCTGTCTAGTTCTGTCCTTCATTCTGAGGGAGATATTGAAGTCTTCAGCTGTAATTGTGGATTTTTCCATTCTCCTCTCAGTTGCTTCACATATTTTACAGTTCTGCTGTTTGGTGCATATACATTTAGGATTGCTGTGTCTTCTTGGTGATTTACCCTTTTATCATTATGTGATGTCCCTCTCTGTCACTGGTAATTTTCTTTGCTCTGAATTCTACTTTATGACATTTTACTTTGAAGTACATGAAATATAAATGAAATATACTGATAATATAGCCACTCTTCTTAGTCTGCTTTGTCTTACATTAATAAAGCCTTTCTTCCTTTCTTTTAATTAATTTTTACATGGTATATCTTTTTGAATCCTTTTACTTTCAACCAACTTATATCATTATATTTGAAGGGAATTTTTTTTTTAAACAGAATATAGTTGGTTCATTTTTTAAAATCAATTCTGCCAAACTCTGTCTTTTAATTGCTATATTTACATCATTTACATTTAATGTAATTATTGATGGGTTGTGGCTAAATTTTGACATTTTAATTTATTTTTTGGTTTCTTTTATTTTTTGTTTCTCTATTTTCTTTTTCTGCCTTTCTATGAATTACTTGAGTGTTTTTAGAGTTCCGTTTAGATTTATCTCTATACTTCTTTGTTTGCTTTGTTTGGTTGTATGTTGTATAGCTTCTTTAGTTGTTGCTTTAGGTATTACATTACATATATAATGTATCACAGTCCATTGGTATGGTCATTTTACCAGTTTGAAATGTAGAAACCTTACTTTACATTCCTTTACATTTGTGATATATTCAGAAAACTCAAGAGAAAGAAAGTCTATTTTATTTACCCATATTTTTGCTTCTTTGTTTTTTTTTTCATCCCTGATGTTTCAAGATTCCCTTTTTTGGGGCATTTGGGTGGCTCAGTCTGTGGGCATCTGACTCCTTTTTTTTTTTTTTTTAATGTTATGTTAGTCACCATACATTACATTATTAGTTTTTGATGTAGTGTTCCATGATTCATTGCTTGCGTATAACACCCAGTGCTCCATTCAATACGTGCCCTCCTTAATACCCATCACTGGGCTATCCCATCCCCCTACCCCCCTCCCCTCTAAAACCCTCAGTTTGTTTCTCAGAGTCCATAGTCTCTCATGGTTTGTCTCCCCCTCCGAGTTCCCCCCTTCATTTTTCCCCTCCTACTATCTTCTTCTTCTTCTTCTTCCTTTTTTTTTTTTTTTTAACATATAATGTATTATTTGTTTCAGAGGTATAGGTCTGTGATTCATCAGTCTTACACAATTCACAGCGCTCACCATAGCACATATCCTCCCCAATGTCTATCACCCAGCCACCCCATCCCTCCCACCCTCTGCCACTCCACCAACCCTCAGTTTGTTTCCTGAGATGAAGAATTCCTCATATCAGTGAGATCATATGATACTTATCTTTCTCTGATTGACTTATTTTGCTTAGCATAATACCCTTTAGTTCTATCCACATTGTTGCAAAGGGCAAGATTTAGTGTTTTTTGATGGCTGCATAATATTCTATTGTATATATATATACACCACATCTTCTTTATCCATTCATCTGTTGAGGGACAATCTTGGCTCTTTCCATAGTTTGGCTATTGTGGACATTGCTGCTATAAACATTGGGGTGCATGGGGCGCCTGGGTGGCTCAGTCATTAAGCATCTGCCTTCGGCTCAGGTCATGATCCCAGGGTCCTGGGATCGAGCCCCACATCGGGCTCCCTGCTCCGCGGGAAGCCTGCTTCTCCCTCTCCCACTCCCCCTGCTTGTGTTCCCTCTCTCGCTGTGTCTCTCTCTGTCAAATAAATAAATAAAAAAATAAAAATCTTTAAACATTGGGGTGCACATACCCCTTCGGATCACTACATTTGTATCTTTGGGGTAAATACCCAGTTGTGGGCATCTGACTCTTGACCCCAGCTGAGGTCTTGATCTCAGGATCATAATTTCAAGCCCCACATTGGGCTCCATGGTGGGCATGGAGCCTACTTAAAAAAAAAAATAGATTCCCTTTTTTTATCACTTTCTTTCTATGTAAAGAACTTCCTTTAACCCTTCTTTAAGGGTAGTTTTGGTCATGACAGATTCTCTTGATTTTTCTTATTCTGAGAATGTCTTGATTTCCCCTTCATTCTTAAAGGATAATTTCACTGGATATCCAATTTTGGGTTGACAGTTCTTTTCTTTAAGTACTTGAAAAATATGACACTTCTTTTTGGCCTTTATGGTTTCAGATGAGAAATCTGCTGTCTTTTGAATTTTCTCCCTGTAGCTAATGCATTGTTTCTGTCTGGCTGTGGCTGCTTTCAAGGTTTTCTTCTTCATCTTTAGTTCTTAGACATTTGATCATGATTTGTTTTGGAGTGGATTTCTTTGGATTTATCTTATTTGGAGTTTAAATTTCTTGAATATGGAGGTTTATGTTTTTCCAAATTTCACCAACATTTCCTAAAATACTTTTTCAGTTCCATTCTCTTTTTTCTCTATTTATGAAACTCCAGTGACTTGAATGTTAGGTCTTTTGTTACCATCCCACATGTCCCTGAGGCTCTGTCCTTATTTCTTTATTTCTTTATTTTTGAAGCTCTGTTCATTTTTCTCCAGTCTGTTTTCTCTCTTTTGTTCAGATTAGATAAATTATATTGTACTGTCTTCAAGTTCACTCATTCTTTCCTCTGTCCCCCTCTATTCTGCTGGTGAGCCTATCCTTTGAGATTTTTATTTCAGTTATTTTTCTAGTTCTAAAATTTCCATTTGGTTCTTCTTATAACTTCTCTTTCTTTGTAGAGACTTTCTGTTTTTTCATTTATTTCAAGTATGTTTATAATTTCCCATTAAAGCTTTCTTATAATGGGTGCTTTAAAATCCTTGTCAGATAATTTTGACAGTCTGGTCATTATGGTGACAGTCTGGTCATTAAGGTGTTGGCATATGTCAATTGTCTTTTCTGACTCAGTTTGAGATCTTCCTGGTTCTTGGTATGACTAATGATTTTTTTATTGGAATATGGACATTTGGAGAATTCTTTTAAGACTCTGGATCTTATTTAAACCTTGTATATTATCAGGAATTCCCTGGTACTGCTCCAATGGGTAAAAGGGGGGCACTGCCTTTATACTTCTATGTAGATGTGGAGGTCTAGGATCTCCAGGTGGCCATCATCAACACCCTGGGGATGGAGGACCTCCTTTTACAGCTGGGCAGGGGTAGGAGCAAAGGCTCCCCACTAGGCCCCTGCTGATATTGCCCTGATTGGGAAAGGGGACATTGTTACTGTCCCCATGTGAATGCCACTGACACCATGGAGAAGTGGCTCTGTTACCAGGTTGCAAGGACAGACTTCCTGACTCCTCTGACACTATCCTATCAGGGAGAGGGAGGGGGACTTCATTACTCCTGTTTGGGGTAGAAGTCCAGATACCCGCTGTGGTCTCCACTGTCACCACCAAGCAGGAATGTTCATTAATGCCCAGTAAGGGTAGCAGTCCCGGCTCCCCGCTAACTTCCTCTGACACCACCCTGGTGCAGAGTTTGGGTTGCCTTGCTGTAGCCTCCCAAGGTTGTAAGTTTAGGCTCTCCACTAAGCCATTGCTGGCGGGGGTGGGCTGCCATTTTTTCTGTGATGCTGGCCAGAGTAGGGCAGTTGTCTAGATTTTCTTTCTCGCTAGGCTGTCCCTTCTCTGGTATTCTGGCCCAAGAGAGCAGGCTTTTCTTTTTTCTTTCTTTCTTTTTTTAATTTTTAATTTTTAAAAAAATTTTGGTCTGTACTACTTGACATTTCTGGGTTACTGGCTTAGTTAGCTGCCAATCCTGGGACTTACGGGGGCATCAAGAAAATCCATGGAACGCACCACTGTGTCATTCCTCAGGTGCTAAGGTCTTCAACCGCTCTGCCTTCTCTTTTTCATTTTTCAGAGTCTTACATTGGTTTTATATATGGAATGACTGGGATTTTTAGTTGTACCTAGTGAAAAGAATAGGGAAAAGTACATCTATGCCATCATCCCAGAAGAAGATGGCATGCATAGTTTTAAAAATCCCCCCACCTCCCATGAGATTCTGATCTGTGCTTCCTTGCCCCTCGCCCTTCCCTTAAAAATCATTGGACTAAAAGATGTTCAAAATAATTTTCTATACTTTTTTCTAAGTTTAGAGTTTTATTTCTTGGTGTGTGTCACATGTGACAGGTTTCAGGCTGTGACAGGTTTCCACTACTCATTGCTTCTGGAGCTTGCAGGCAGCAGAACAGCTCATTTTGCCCGCTGCTCTCATGTTTTGCATCCGTGGAATTGATGAATTGATATTTCCTCTTCCTCTGGATCCATGCCCGTGTTTAACAAATAGCCTTCAGGGGCGCCTGGGTGGCTCAGTCGTTAAGCGTCTGCCTTCGGCTCAGGACGTGATCCCAGCGTGCTGGGATCGAGCCCCGAATCGGGCTCCCTGCTCAGCAGGGAGCCTGCTTCTCCCTCTCCGTCTGCCTGCTGTTCCCCCTGCTTGTGCTCTCTCGCGCTCTCTCTGTGTCAGATAAATAAACAAAATCTTTAAAAAAACAAAAAACAAAAAAACAAATAGCCTTCATATCATTCAGGAGGCCTGGAGAACTCATGTCTCAGAATACCTTTCAGATGACTCTGTCCCGTGAGTCCTGAAATTTTCAAAAACGCTGCAGATAAAATTAATGTTCTTTTGTTCCAGAAAAATGGAACAATTGTAGGAGAGCTGGCTTGGCTTGGATAGTTGAAATCCTGGCATCTGCCCAAGTAGACTGATAACAAATTGCAATTCAGACCCATTAGTCTCATCTGTCATTTAATGGAGGGTTTTCTGTTCCCAACTGTCTAGTTAGAAAAGCTGTCTGTATTGTTAGACGGCCGTGATGAACCCCTTGTCAGCTGGCAAAGGACAATTACCAAGAAATTAAGCAAATTGTTGCTTCTCATCCGATTATGGATGGTTGTCAGAGTCTTGTGTAGTTTGGAGCAGGAGACAGCTTTCAGGTTCCCATAAAAATGATGGTGCCCGGAAAAGAATGGTCAAGAAAATAGCAAGAAGAGGAGCTCACTGATCAAGCTGTTCAGGAAGACAGTGTGAGCTGCCTTGAGAACTGTAAAGACCACGATTTTCCATCCATTAATCCTCATTCTCTAAATTGGCCTCAAGAGCACATCGAACATGAGCCTTTCAAATTACGTGAGAATTTAGCTGTAGCCCTAGATTTGAAAAACAAGGCCTGCAAGAATAAAACGCGTGCTGTAGAAAAGCACAGTGCCTAGCATTTGTCATTTTCAATTTTCATGAAATGCTCATTTTCAGTCTAAAGTTAGACTCGAGATGAAGGAACATAATTACATAAAAATGAGCTCTTAGACAAATGTTAGGTTCATGATTAATTAATTACCCTGATATTAACACCTGTTCCCTCAACTGTGCACAAAGGAGGAGAACAGGGAAGGTAGAGCAGGCTAGAGGCAGAAGCTTGGCAAAGGTGGAACTTAACAGATGGAAGGAAGAGGGATGCAAGGAAGTGGCCAGTGAGGCTGAGAAGCCTGGGCGGTGGGAGTCTTGGGGGATGATAGCCTGGGAGGGAGGAAGCGGTGGCCATGTGGTCTTGGCTGGGGACCCCTGTCCAGGCCTATAGATGACCCTGGCCTTTCCCTGTTGATGGGAAAGGTGCACATGAGGTGAAATGAAGCAGAACCTGGTGGCAGGGACAGGTGTGGGGCCGGATTGCCTCGGGAGTTAGGGTGGATGGTGGATTGCCTCTCTTTCCCCTTCCGTCAAATGGGAATGAGTAGGGCAGGGGTGAGGATGACAATTCAGAGAAACTTCAGACAAAGGAGGACAGACCATGAGATGGCCCACTATAGGTGGCCTTAATCTTCTTAGTGATGGAGGAGGGGTCCTCTCTGTGCCTCCAACCCAGTGCTGATACGTAGCTGGTACCCAGTCAGTGTCTGTGGAGTGATTCAGTGAGTGAACCAACAAACAGAACCTTGACTTGGGTGGAAAATCCATTCTTTCTGCTCTCTTGTACCACCATTTTCTATCGCTGTAGCTAATTAGTGAGTCCCTTAGAATAAGGACTGGTTAGTAGATCCTCAGTGAATGTTTTTTCATTGGTGGATCAAATGGGGAAAAAACAGAATTCAGAACCAGCCTTATACCAGGGAGCTGAGAATCTGATCTCAGTGGAATTTTTTTTTTTTTTTGGAAAATTATCATTTGTTTTTGTTGTAGAAGTTGCTAATGGAGGTAAACGTGGTTCTTTTTTTTGCCTTTGGAAGTTTGGAGGTTCTGTATACAGATGTCCTAGAGCTCTTAGTGTGGTATGAACTGGGGCGGTATTTCTCATGTGAACCCATATTTGGCAAAATTTAGTACGAAGCTAGATTGTGGTTCTAAGAAGAAACATTCCACTTTTTAAGAAAGCGTGTTATGTTTAAGAAATTAGCAAGAGCTCTGTCTCAGGGCTTTCTTTTTTAAAAAAATATAGTGACACTTGAGTACCTGCATTTTGGTATATTTGTTGCTTTGATGAAGATTTATTGAATACCTGCTGTGCACCCATACTGGGCCAGACGGTGTTGGAAAGACAAGCTGACCCCCTGCAGATAACCTTGATCCTCACAACAGTTTCCAGGTGAGGAAAGTGAGGTCCAGGGAGGTGAGCCATTTGTCCAGGATCCCCAGCAAGTCCAGAGCAGACCCATGGACAGAGTCCAGTGCTCAGAGCCCCGTCTTCAGCTTGCCAGCCCCTCCGTTGCCCTCCACCTGCCCTCAGACAGCCTGTCTGGGAAGATGAACAAAACTTGGGGACTTAAATCACAGGGGCAAAAAGTCTGTGTTAGGTCCTAAAAGAGGGACATGGACTCGGCATTCTGGACCGAGTCAGATGGGAGCGTGGAGCACTGGGCCTCCCTGTCATTCCTCCCGTGGCCTGGGCAGCAGACCACTTGTGCCCCCGCACTGTGGGGAGGGGAGCTTGGTGATTCTGGGATACCCTCGGGGCTCCACCTTCTCATCTTCATGCTGAATGTTTGCCAATTGTATTACCTACATTTTCTCATTTAGTCCTTGCGTCCATCCCAGGATTTGGTCCAATTAGTGACCCCTTTTTACAAATGTAGTGGTTATCTCTTGCTGCATAACAAACTGTCCCCAAAATTAGTGGCTTCACAGAATCAGCATTTGTGTCTTCACAGTTTCTGTGGGATAGGAATCCAGGCTTGGCACAGCTGGGTGCCCGAGCACAGGGTCCCTCGTAAGGATGTCACCAAGGAGGAAGTCTCGTCAAGAACTGTCAAACTGGGCGCCTGGGTGGCTCAGTTGGTTAAACGACTGCCTTCGGCTCAGGTCATGATCCTGGAGTCCTGGGATCGAGTCCCGCATCGGGCTCTCTGCTCAGCAAGGGGTCTGCTTCTCCCTCTGACCCTCTTCCCTCTCGTGCTTTCTGTCTCTCATTCTCTCTCTCTCTCAAATAAATAAATAAAATCTTTAAAAAAAAAAAAGAACTGTCAAACTGTAGGCTGATTCCAAGTAGTATTGGGTCACTATGAAATCAGGGAAGTTTAGAAAAACTGTTTATAATTTTAAGAAAGTCACCCACGCTCAGTGTCATCCTGAGGCAACCCAGTGTGTATTTATACGTTGCCTTTTTTCTTTCTGATGCTCTTTTTATTTTTTCATTATGTAATTGAAACCACAAAATATAGTCAGTTTTGTATCAAGCAGGTCATTAAACATTTATACAGTGTTTACGTAAGTAAAGGGTATAGTATTTAAGCCATTTCATTCGATCTAGCTTTAGTGCACGTTGTACAAATATTCACATAGAAAGACAACTGTGTAAACTTTTGTCACACAAGTTTAAGTATATGTGGTATGTGTTTGGTTCGCACAGCTCTCCCTGCTTTGAAAACACCCGGCATGCACATCTTATAAAAGTCGAGGTGAGGGGTCCCCGGGTGGCTCAGTCGTTAAGCGTCTGCCTTCGGCTCAGGTCATGATCCCAGGGTCCTGGGATCCAGCCCCGCATCGGGCTCCCTGCTCCGCGGGAAGCCTGCTTCTCCCTCTCCCACTCCCCCTGCTTGTGTTCCCTCTCTCGCTGTCTCTCTCTCTGTCAAATAAATAAATAAAATCTTAAAAATAAAAAAAATAAAAGTCGAGGTGACTTTGAGAGGAGGAAATCATTTGTAGAGGTGCAGATCCCAAGTCACTCAGACCCATGTTTGGATCCTAATTGTGCTTCCGCCTAGCCAGGCGACCCTAAACAAGTTACTCAGAGGCTTGGTTCTCTGATCTGTAAAATGATGTTGTATTCATTCAACAGCCACTTACTAAACATCCATTGTACCAGGTAGTGTTCTAGGCACTCGGAATGTATCAGTGGGAGGAAAAAAGACAAAACCCTTTCTTTCACGGAGGAACCTTGAAACCAGTACACTAGGAATGGGGGGGGGTGGGCAGAGATAGGCAATAAACATAACAAATAAGTAATAAAGTACATTAGAAGGTCATAAGTGCTATGGAAAGAAAAAAAGTAGGAAAGGGTAAGAGCAGGCGGAGGATGGGAGGTGTAAATTGCAGTTTTAAACAGGGAGCTCAAGCCCACATTTGATAACCAGAGTAACTGACTCCCGGGATCATAATAAGAACTAAATGAGATGCTTCTAAAGGGCCAAAACCAAGTCCAGCACTTGGTCAGTGCCTGGGAAATGCTCATTATCGTTATGTCTACTGCTGTTGTTTTTGCTAAAAGCATATTCACCCTGGTATTCCTTTCTGGAGCAGTGCCCCAGCTCCTTCCTTCTGCTTGATTTACCCAGACCTCCTGGGAGCATGTGTTTGAGTCAGTCCAGGCGCAGCCGGGCAAGCCAGGGTGTATTTCTTTTTTTTTTTTTCCAGGGTGTATTTCTCAAGGTGCCGTATCACTCCCCGATGTCCCTTTGAGTTGAGAGACCTGGGTTCCAAGGTCCCTTCTGCACCCCCCCACCCGGCCCCCCGCCTGAGCTGGGCAGCCTTGAGCGCTGCCCCCTCCCCCCGCCCCGGCCAAGTGCAGGTTCCTCATGTGTAAAGCAGCGTGCACACACAGTGCCTGCCTCCACAGAGCTGCTGTCGGGAGGGAGACGAGAGTAGGAGGGAAGAGCAGTGTGGGAGTACAGAGCCGTGTAGAGACGTGTCCCGTCACCTGCTAAGGAGGACTCGAGGACAGGGCTATGCTGCGCCATCTGCCTTCACTTTCTCTGCGCCCCCCCTCCTGCCCGAGGTCCCCCTTAGGGGCATCCAACTGAGGATTTAGACATCTTCCTCCTCACCCTCTTCCCCTGAAGCATCAGGAGAGGGCCAGGCCACCCTCCTTGGTTTTCTGTAGCCTCCCCTCCAGGACACATTTTTCCTCGGGACAGAGAAACGAGCTGTCAGAGAGTCTGGCGTTTTTTTAAGCAGCTCACCTCAGAGCATAGGTAGTTACCCAGTCAGGATGCTGTGTGTGCTGTTAGAGAGGTGGGTTTCAAGCGGTTCTTTCTTATTGTTTCCTGACTGCGTTTGTCTGGGGAAGACAGGGAGGGTGAGGACTCCCTGTGAGAAGGGAGTGAGTTCTGTGCTGGGCGGGACAGGAATCCAGGCCACCTGTCAGCACAGGGTGCTGGGGACTTTGTTAGAAATCACGTATCAACTCAGCTGGGCTCTGGGCTCCTGTCGAAGCCCAATTGAGTTCTGTGAAGACACAAGGGCAGGACCAGATCCTGCCGCTGATGCAGTATTTGGGAGGGAGATGTATTTGGGGGGAACCTCTTTGCAGTGGTTCTCAACCCTGGCTGCTTGTGACATTTCCGGGGGTGGGGTGAGACCCAGGCACCAGGAACTTCTACAACTCTGCTCCAGGGTGCCACCAAGTTTGAGAGCCAGTGCTAAGTTTAGAGGACTTAATGTGGGGGTGGCTGTTAATGTCCCATTCCAGCAGATTTTCTCCCTCTTCCTTCTTCCAGCACAGCAGGTGCACAGAGCTGTGGACTGGAACCTTGAACCAGCCCCAGTGAGGAACATCTGATGCAGCCTGGATTTTTTTTCTTTTTGTTTGTCTTCAGCTGCACAATAGGAATCCTGAGGTCTGCTTCTGTGTCCTTTGAGCCATGCTGTGTTTTCAGAGCCCCTTCCCTTTAGGATTGGAGAACCTGAGATGAAATAAAGACAAGGTCATTACCATATGTTTCCTTTGGATCTGATGCAATAAGGAACAGATGACAAAAATGCATGGTACAGAAGATCAGTTTTAAAAAAGGGACTCGAGCACCTCTCTCCTCTGTTTCCAGGCTTCATTGTTTTGAAGGCAGGAGGCTCACAGTGAGACCGGGGAGAGGCTGATGCCTTGCCACTGGAAGCGGCGATTGCTCACCTTTCTTACCGTGTATGGGGCTGCTGAATGGCTGACTTAATGAACATGTAGCCTCAGGTTGTTGTTTTATTGTGTTTAATCCTGATAGCGAACCTGACTGTGGTGAGGCTGTAAGGCAAATTAAATGCATGATGGCTTTGAGTGATGTTAGCTGTTCTGTGATCTGGGACCAGTCTCTGTCAGAGATGCCAGGGAACCAAGGAACAAAGACCCAAGTAAATCCTGCCAGAGCAGAGAGGTGTTGGGGAGGTGGCTCTCCCTGCCTGGGTGTACACGTGTGTGTGTGTGTTTGTGTGTGTGTTGGGGTTGGGGGGGGTGTGCACCAGAGGTGACGGACGGAACGGCCTTGTGTGGAGGTCTCCATCTAGATCGTGTGTTTGGTCTTTCCCTCATAAACACCATCTCTTTGTAGTGAGAAGGCCAGTATTTGGGAAGGGATAGTGATGCTAAGTGACCATGAGTTAGGTCCTTTCCTCTCCCTTTCGCCTTGTCCCGGTGGCCCGCCTCTGAGTGTGTGACAAGGAAGCCGGCCCGACTGCTCCGTGACACACTGTGGGCCCAGCCAAGGGAAGTAGCCCGGCGACCCCTCCTACGTGGCCCTCTGTATACATTATTGCGTTTCTCCTTACAACACCCGCTCAGATGGGCTTCGTTACCCCAGTTTTCTAGATGGAGGACACTTGGCTAGGGCCACAAAGCTAACAATGATGTTAGGACTTGAACCCGAGTCATTTGGCCCCAAAGTGGAATGTCTCTCCCGTAGATCACGCTCTGTCCAAGTCTTCATGGACTGAGGAGTGTGAGCCTGAGGAGGCCTCAGTGAGGTACCCAGAGGGTGACTGGCTGCCCCGATTCTTCCTTCACAGGCCAAATGCTGTTTCATATCAGGGACAGTAAAGTTGGCTCAGCCTCCGTAGGCTTCGTCATGGCCCGATCGGTGTGCTGCGGGAAGCCCTAGCAAGGCCGGCTCAGATAGGAGCTTGAGCAGTCAGTGAGGTATGAATGGCAGATCTCAAGGGATGACGTGTTGAGCCTCACTTGTGTTCTGAGGGAGCTCACCTTCTGCATAGGGCTCCGTGTTTGGCTGTGAGTGTGCAAAGTATTTTTCATGCTAAAAACCTGGCATTGTAAAATGTAGAATTGCAGTGCGGAGGAATGATGCTCGTTGAGATCCCAGATTCATAAATTCAGCCTCTTGACAGCTAGGTTGTGCTTTCTGGAGTTCAGGGGGATATAAAAGTTGACACCTTTATATAGATCTATGTGGCGTTCGGCTGAATTGCAGTTGCTTTTGGAGCGATAACTTCGAATTGCTTGGTTTTGTTTTAAAAACAAGTCTATAGGGCGCCTGGGTGGCTCAGTTGGTTGGGCGACTGCCTTCGGCTCGGGTCATGATCCTGGAGTCCCGGGATCGAGTCCCGCGTCGGGCTCCCTGCTCGGCGGGGAGTCTGCTTCTCCCTCTGACCCTCCGCCCTCTCATGCTCTCTATCTCATTCTCTCTCTCAAATAAATAAATAAAATCTTTTTAAAAATAAATAAATAAATAAATAAATAAATAAATAAATAAATAAAAACAAACAAGTCTATAGCAACGTGGGTGTTGGCTTATTTGGAAAGCAGGGGAATGAAGAGGGATTTGGAAGACAGTGCACATCCTTCGCTTGACTTCTCTGGTGGTCTCGTGGAGGGGTCTTACCAGGTTGGCACTACCCCACAGCTTGTGGTCAGCCGTGGGCAACAGAGCCACGGACACAGGGCTCCCCCTTGGGGTCACCGGCAGGGCTGGGCCTGGAGGGGGCCGGATTCCAACAGACGCTGTTTAAACTCTGATTTGTTCAACAACTCTCTCGTGGGAGGGGGATAACCTGATGTGGCATCAAGAAAAACTCGTATGCCTCTCCGACTTCAAAATAGGAGATTTATTACATGAAGGCATTACGTGAGATTCTCCAAGTCAGACAGTGGCTTGGAGGCATTGTGTGGAGGCATATGACACGATTGAAAATTTAGGTAGTAAAATTGATCGCCCATTTCCCAGTAGCACTTTGCGTGCAGAACAGAGTTCCAGAATTGCAGCTGCAACACCCCCAGACTTGACAGGCCTCCCCTCCAGTTGGTCTCGGAGTTGGTAGAAGGGCAAGGAGGTTGCATCCCCTAGCATTTCTGTGTAACCCTGCAAGATGTCCTCAACAGAGATGCCATCACACCAGCTGGAGAAGGAATTCTAAGTTAACTTCCTTGGGTTTCCACTTGTGTGGTGTTTTATGGAATGCCCGCCAGAGAGTTGTTCTCTTCGCTCTCCCTTTATCTGCCTGCGGTCACAGACTCAAAAACTAAAAAGATCAAAACCAGGGCGCCTGAGTGGCTCGGTCGATTTAAGTGTCTGCCTTCGGCTCAGGTCATGCCAGGGTCCTGGGATCAAGTCCCACATGGGGCTCCCTGCTTGGCAGGGAGCCTGCTTCTCCCTCTCCCACTCCCCCTGCTTGTGCTGTCTCTCGATCTCTCTCTCTCTCTGACAAATAAAAATCTTTAAAAAAAGAAAAAGATCAAAACCCTTCAAGCAGGGTTTCTCCCCTTGCTACTAGTGACATTTGGGGCAAATAGTTTTTTGTTCTAGGGGCTGTCTTGTGCATTGTAGGGTAGCACCACCACTATGAAGTGACAGAGATGTCTCCCGCATTACCAGATGCCCTTGGGGAGAGGATATTCTGCGTTGAGAACCCTTTTCTTAGGGAAAGGAAGGAAGAAGGGCCTTTAACATCTTTGTGTGTGCAGCCCCCCCCCCCGCCTCCAAGATCTTTGTCCACAGGGCTGGGTTTTGAGTAAATCGTTCCCCAGACATGGAATTTCTAGCCACTTGACAAAAGTTAAGACTTTTAAGCAGTTTAATTTCAGAAAGATGTCTTTGAGGATTGGTACTAAGATGAGGCATTAGAAGACCAGAAATAGCTCTTTTGGTTTTGGGGAGTTTTTCAAAGTTAGCAAATCAAGAGAGGTTCCAGAAGAGTTCTATGACTTTTTCGGGAAATGCATTTCTGAGCAGGGTCAGTCTCGGACCACGTTTATGGTTCTTATGGGACGGGCTCCTGTCTGCTCTGGCATCTCTTCACCGGTAGAATGAGCAGTACTGAGGGTGCCGGCTGGGCCCTGTGTGCAGCAGATGGGAGGAAAGGGGCAGGGGCATCCCCTGCCTCCTCTGGGCAGGCTGCTCAGGCACTGCAGCCTGGGGGCAGGTGAATGAACATACATCGAAATCAAACTGTCAGGAGTGGATAAGGGTCCTTGGAGCAGTGGTTTTCAAACGGTGCTCTTTTAGCAGCTGTTACTACCTTTTCTTCAAACAATATGTGCAGAAACCCAATATAAAGAGAACGGGTCAGAGCCAAGTTTGAGGCCAGGGTGCAAGAAGGGGACCCACAGTCCCCCCATCCCTCACCTCACCTCGCCTCGCCTCACCTCACCTCGCCTCTCCTCACTTCCAGGGAGAAGGCACTTTGCATTATACATCTGACTGAAAGTAGGCTAATGCTTGGTTGGGTAACGATCTTTTCCTTTTTTTCCTGACTGGATCTATCATCATTTTTTTCTATTTTGGGTTAAAGTGGTTTTCAAAACCATAATCCAAGATGGATATAATAATGCTGTTCCATTGCTGTTTAATTTTTCTCTCAATACAGAGGCAGATTCAAGGGCTGAGAACATACACACATACACACACACACACACACACACACACACACACACATATGTTCATTTGAAGTATTTTGATATTCTCTTATGAAAAGCTTAAATATATAGAAAAATAGAGAAAAGAGAACTCCCCTTCCCCCCCCCCCCCCCCCCCCCCGCCCCATGTAACAGTTGTCATGATTTTGGTCACATTTGCTTCACATGTTTCCTTAAACTTCTAACAGATGAGAATTTTAAACGACATTCACAATAACAAGGTCTGGGAATATTTTTACCCTGTTCCCCTTACCCACCCCGCCTCCACTGCCCCAGTTCATCTCGTGGACCGACGTGATTTGAATTTAATTTGTGAAACCTATGTGAGGGAGACCAGTTTGATTCAACATGCAAGCAATCCTTTTTTTTTTTTTTTTTACTTATTTTTTTAAAAAATTCAATTAATTAACATACAACAACATGCAGGCATTCTTATATCCATTTAGATTTTGGGGTGCCTCAACCTGAGCAAAACGAAACATACGGAGGACAGCTCCTACCCTGGGTTTTGTTAGAAAATGGGAGTTCTTAAGTGGCCTCTCTGGGAAACTGGGGAAAATTAGTTAGTTCTGTGCCTTGCCTGCAAGGGCTGGGGGTGGGCAGGTAGCCGGTAGAGAAAAGATAAGGAAATCTCAGAAGGTGAATTTGGAGGTTTGGGGGAACAAGCCCTCCCATCGTGTGGTGGTCTCATTCTTGAGTTGGCAAAGTGCTTGGTGCATGACGCCCCTGCAGACCTGGGGTCCTGGGCCCTCGGGAGCTGTGTTGTGCGCCTCACGGCTCTGGCATTGTGTGGGGCCAGCCCACTGGGGGACCAGCTCCCATGGGAGCCAGGCTGTTAGACTGGCGGGTTATTCACTACCTGCCTTGCAACAGGAGGCGTGGAGCCAGTGATCAGAGTTGAATTCCTCTTTTTCTTGGAGTTTACTCTGCTGTTTTTACAAAATAGCACCTAAAAGGACGCAAGAATCTTATGTAAGAAAAATAGCCCATTGGGGGCTGCAGTTTACCTGACACCTTGCCCAGTTCCTGTCCCACATGCCCTCGCATCCTGGGTTTTCAACTCTCTCTCCATTCATTCACCTGCAGAAAGACTGGGTTGTTTGCACTTTTGATAGAAGTACGCCTTACATCCATAGTCCATTCCACATGGAACCATTTAGAATGATCCCTGCCCTATGTTCATTTCTGTGTTAGCTGTTTTTTGAAGTTAAGGACTGCTCGAAAAGAAATAGTGTGACAGTGTAGAGGTTTTATGCTTACTTGACTTTGTCAGCTTGGAGATTGGTTAATCAGTAACTTCTTTTTAAAGATTCTACAGTAAGTGTGTTTTCAGGACAGAAAACAAACTTTCAGAACCTTAGATTTAGGCTTGGAAGTACAAGCCAGGTGATTTCTCACTAAGTTTAATTTTTAATAATGGTTTTAATGGGTCTTCCTAACCAGGCAATAGCCTGATTCACCTAATGGAATAAATGGAATATAAATAAGTCTAAAAGAGCTTACAGGGCCCAGTTATGTGGAGAAACACAAGATTTGTTTTCAAATGAGCATACTACTGAAGTAGGCAGATATTCCTCTTGAATTTGTGATTGCTTTCAAATTGAACTACGTTCGTGAATTAGCGTCACGATCCCCAAAATACACGCTGACAAAAATGGTAATGCCCAATTTCATACAGTGTCATTCACCCGTTACTTGCATGGCCCAGGGGAGAGGTGTGCAGAAGACATTGAGTTTCTTTTCATTAAACTGACCCTGGGAAAGGTAGGGGTGGCATTTCAGTAATAGCTTTCTTCCCAGAATGAATTGCTTCTTCCCTCACTTTACAAATTGGCAGAAGATATATGTAGGTTGGTAAATATTTTTGCGGTGTGATTGCTTTTTAAAATTGAATCGCAAGGCCAGTGCATACGTTGGTGGTGGGGAGAGGGGGAATGTTTACAGTGGCCCATGAGTAATTTTTTCCCCCTTCTTTGGCAGGAAATAACTACATGTTTACCAGATTACTACAAATGGACTCAGTACCTCTTTATTAAGCTCTATGAAGCTGGGCTTGCCTATCAAAAGGAGGTAAGTTAAAGTGAGCTGCACTGTACAATTTTTGTAAATCTTCTCAGTCTTATTAGAGCACATCATGGTTAACTAAGCTATGAACCATACACAGAAGCACTGGAAATGAACCCTACCTCAAGTTCATGAATTCAATCATGGCAGACCCAGAAAGTATCTACTGCCTGGCTGAGTTTGGTGCCTCCAGGACAGGCCTGGGGCTTCTGTCAGCCTTGAATTCCACCACAAAGTGTCTGGTGCCCATCATGACATCAAGGAGGGAGCATAGGACGAGAGGAAGTTTCTCCAATCCCAGCTCAGCTACCTCTCTCAGCCTGGGTAGCTTAACTCGAGGAATTGTGGTTTCTCACCTGCTATATGGGTGTAGCATCTCCCTTGCATGGCGTGGGGAAGATTCAAGGTGCTATTTAAAGAACAGCTCTTACAGGGGCGCCTGGGTGGCTCAGTCGGTTAAGTGTCTGCCTTCAGCTCAGGTCATGATCTCAGGGTCCTGGGATCGAGCCCTGCATTGGGCTCTCTGCTCAGTGGGAAGTTTGCTTCTCCCTTTACCCCTCCCCGCCCCTTGCACGTTCTCTCTCTCTCTCAAATAAATAAACAAAATCTTTAGAAGAAAATTATAATCAGTATGGAGACAAATGCAGAAGGCTCGATTTGAATTTCAGAATAAAACCAAAATGTCGTAAACCTTGACAAAATAAAAATCGTATGGCTGACCTAAGTCAGGAGGTGAAATTGGGGAAGAAAAGTAGAAGCAAGTGTGAGTTGATCCCTTTATTTTTCATAACAAGGAGGCAGAGATGAAGAACTAGAGGTGTACATCTGTTTTGTTTTAATAGTTAGAAAGGTAGCTATTACAGCTCAAGGTAACAAAGACCCCAAAAACTAGAAGAGGGTGGAAGGAAGGCTGTATGATCATGCTATCTCATATTTCATGGCAGAGGGTCAGTAAAACTGGCTAAAGGTAATATGCCAAAATCGAAGTGTAATTTTACTAAAGTTACAATGGTAAACACCAGAAGAACTAACAGACAGAAGCTGCTCAAAGTGGGGGCATATTTTGATAACCATTCAGATTATTCATGAATGTTCTTTTTTGATACTACACCAAAACTCAGTAAGTGGTGGTTTCTTCAGAGTTAGTTGCAGTGTTAAATCTGAAACATCAATTAACTTTTATACTCTGCTACATTAAAATGCATTGGTTTGTCTTGCACTTTGAATGGATTCCCCCCCCCCCCCCCCCCGTGCATCATCTTGTAACATCATGCATCGGTCACTTGGAAAATCTGGTCTAGTGAGTTATGCAGATCTTCCAAATGTTGCCATATTTCGTCTCAGAACACCATCGGAAGAGTTTTTAAGTGGTGGGAAGCTGTGAAGTTCATGGTGGGCGGATGCAAGTTTTCTAAAATTCTGATTTTTTTTTTTTTCCTTCACTTCGAAGTTCAAATTTTATCATTGGCAACAGAAACCATCAGTTGTTTTCCTCGGAGCAGTGGGCTCACTTTGTTTATTTTTGCGAGCATGTTTGCCAGGTTCCTGAGTCTCAATCACCATAGTTTATCATCAGTCATTCTTTCGCATAAAAACATAGTTACATGAAAAAAAAAAACTGGCTAATCCTGCTCACCACTCGAACAGTCACGTTTGTGCTTTTTCTCGAAACAACTGTCCCAACTCCGCTGTGTGGCACCACTTAGGCCTACGTCCCATTTCCTCACAGAAAATATGACGAGGACGTATGCTCAAGTGTTAAGATTTAAGAACACAAATCCATTTTACTGCCTCGTCAAGCACATTATCAGTGAAGCTGACTTTTTTTCCCCCCTTTCTCCCGGGAGTGCACAGTGGTAAAGAATCCAGTGACCCCTCGTAGAGTTCGTTGCCGCTGCCTTGCTTCGTGCTGAGGGCTGACGGTCTCACTCACCATCACTTCCCCACCCTCAGTGCAAATGTGAACACAGGGAAAAAAGCAAACAGCGTCTTATTATTATAATGAAGAGTTTTGACCTGCAGACCCCTTGAAAAGGCCTCAGGGACCCCCAGAGGTCACACTTTGAGAACCACTGTCCAAAGTAAACAACCCTTACCCCTGTTCCCGTCTTTAAATTAAGAATATTAAAAGGTTGATTATTTAAAATACGTTGTTGTTGAGTTGAAGACTTGAGTCCCCATTAGCATTTGGGATGAACTGATTGAGAATTTTGTGGAACTGGATCATACTGTCCTGGGTCAGTTTAATTTCTTAAAACAGCATAGCTGTTCCTGGGTCCAGAGCCCCCTCAGGTGAGGAATGGTGAGAGACGAGAATACCTGTCCAGCGTTCCTGCCCACAGCATATCTTTTTGCATTGTTAAAGCATAGTTTACAAAAGTTACAAACCTGGTTCCCACCCAAATACAAAATGAACATGCATCAGAGATTTTATCCAACTCATTAATTAGTTAGGAAACCAGTTGTATGTTAAGACGGTTCAAATCGAGATTTCAAGGAATGGAGACTGATAGAGTCAGAGGAACACTGAAATGAATCTGCTAATAGAATCCAAGCCACTTAACGTCCTACAAGGCCGTAAACCTAACTTTGGGAGCTGTCTTTGCTAAGATTTTGCATTGCCACTGGATGGGAGCTGTTGGCATTATTCTCAGACAGAAACCATTTGCATTGGGTTGAGTTTTCTACAAGTTAACCTCTCCCCTCGCACCCAGGCGGGATTGTAAAACAGCTTAAACAATAGTAAATAGGAAGTCAGACAAAGATACCTGCCTCTAGAAAATCAGACCATCCCTGGGGGATGTGGGCCCGCTAGACGACCCCAGCCCACATGGAAGGGACCTCCTAGTCCCTTTGGTCTGTTTCTAAGATCTGGGTAATTTTTCTTGGGAGCATTATTCAGTAGTCAGAAGTAAAAGGGTAGAAAAAGAATCAGTGGAAAATTATCAGAGTCCCACTTCCACTCAACAGGTTTCGGTACTGACCTGGCAGCCTGACAGGCGCATTCCCAGAAGAGCCTCCCTTGCTCCAGGAATTACATCCAAAAAGGGTTTCCACACTGGCGTCACCCATGGGTCCAGGCAGAGGGAGAGAGATAGCAGGAGCTACATTGTGTTTCCCAGGTGACAGCAAGGATGAACTCAAATCCGAGTGAGGCATGAAAAAGCCATAGCAAAGCGGAGGGTGCACTGCAGCTAAACCGCGAGGAAGAGTAAACAGTTGTTGGAAGAGTGTCAGCAGTTGTATTGGATTACCCAACGTTCCCTCGCCTCAGTGGTGTGGTTACTGTTTATTGTATATGCATGGGATGTTGAAATGATGGGGCACGTTGACTTAATAGCGTAAACATTTCTCACACGGAGCCCTTACGTGTGCCGTGTGATATTCCTTCATAGGATTTTATTCTTTGTAGCTATTTATTTTCTGTTTCAGTTGAGTTTGTGAATATACTGAATATTTATCGTAGTATTCCTGTACATAGGATGCTTGTTTCTCTGTCTCTGCACTCGGGGTTTGTTCACGGCACCTCTGTTTTACAGCACATCAAACCCAGATAGGAAACTGAACCTCGTCACTGTTGGGTTGGATCCAAAGCCAAACATGCAGCATCTTAGGAGCTAAGTAACTTTTTTAAAGACGGAAGGGGTTCTGGGGGAGAGTCTCATTGCATGGACACAGCTGTCCTGCTGGCTCCAGATGTCTCTCTTCTCCTAACCTCGATCCTCCTCTATGACGCATGCCTTTGGGGATTACAGTCCAGTTTCCCCACTGACAGCTTCTCTCTTAGGAACAACTTGTATTCGTTTCCTATTGTTGCTGCTGTAACAAATGACCACAAACAGGGTCGTCTTAAAACAACACAAATCTTTAAATTTTATTTTATTATTATGTTAATCACCATACATCATTAGTTTTTGATGTAGTGTTCCATGATTCATTGTTTGCGTATAACACCCAGTGCTCCATGCAGAATGTGCCCTCCTCAATACCCATCACCAGGCTAACCCATTCCCCCACCCCCCTCCCCTCTAGAACCCTCAGTTTGTTTCTCAGAGTCCATAGTCTCTCATGGTTCGTCTCCCCCTCCGATTCCACCCCCCGTCATTCTTCCTCTCCTCCTAGCTTCTTCTTCTTCTTTTTTTTTTTTTTTTAACATATAACGTGTTATTTGTTTCAGAGGTACAGGTCTGTGATTCAACAGTCTTACACTTACAGTTCACAGCGCTCACCATAGCACATACCCTCCCCAATGTCTATCACCCAGCCACCCCATCCCTCTCACCTCCCCCACTCTAGCAACCCTCAGTTTGTTTCCTGAGATTAAGAATTCCTCATATTAGTGAGATCATAGGATACATGTCTTTCTGATTGACTTACTTCGCTCAGCATAACACCTTCCAGTTCCATCCACGTCGTTGCAAACGGCAAGATTTCATTCCTTTTGTGGCTGCATAGTATTCCAGTGTGTGTGTGTGTGTGTGTGTGTGTGTGTGTGTGTGTGTGTATACACACAAGAAGATGTGGTATATATATACAAAACAACACAAATTGATTGTCTTACAGTTCTAGAGGTCAGAAGCCCATGAAATGGGTCTCACTGGGATAAAAATCAAGATGTCAGCCAGGCCGCCTTCCTTCTGGAGACTCTAGAGGAGAATCTGATTGCTTGCCTTTTCCGTCTTCTGGAAGCTGCCTGCATTCCTTGACTTTTGACCCCACTTCCCTCCCCCTACCCCCAATCTTCAAAGCCAGAGCATAGCATCTTGCAATCTCTCTGCCCTGGGCTTCCATCCTCCCATCTCCTTCTGACTCTTTTGCCTCCCCCTTTCTCTTAGAAGAGTCTTTGACATGACTTTGGGCCCACCTGGATAATCCAGGCTAATCTCTCCATCTCAAGATCCTTCATTTGATCATATTGTCCAAGACCCTTTCACAATGTAGGTAACATATTCACCAGTTTTAGGACCAGGACATGGATATCTTTGGGTGTGATTGTTCTGCCTGCCATAAGCCTCTTCTCCCTGATTCCCTGAGGATTAACCAAGTCGGTGCTTGTGAAGAACCTGGAATGCCTGGTACACAGTTGGTGCTCAATAAATGTTTGCCTGAGCATGCCTGCGGGGTTACCTGGAGTTGTGGTTTGTTTAAATTGGAAAAAACTCCTAACACTTCCTGGCTAATTCTAAGGCGGCCCATCCACGGCCAGGTATTAGGGAAGAAAAAGGTAGCTTATTTTATGGATTTCATTTAGAAAGTTAGTGTTTTTGTTGCTAGTTGTTGCCTGAAAGGTTTCTGGTGTATTAATTTTTTTTTGAGTCCGCCAAGTCATGATCTTAAGAAAAAATCATAAATAGGATGCAGAAATGCACACTTGGTATGTTGTTTGAAGCGGATATCCAGGGTATTCTGTTCCATGTAGGTCTCCTTTTATTGGATAGCTATTTCCAAATAGGCTTTAAAACAGAAAACAAATTGATGTCAGTTGGTATTCCGTTCACAGGGTTTATTTCAAAATACAAACTTTTGAAATTAACATCAGAAAGTTAATTGACTCTAGAAAGACTGCAGGTAACACTCTCTGTGGAGCATATTAAGCCAAAAATAACCTGCCTATTAATGCCTTTCCTCTAAAAGCATTGTCATAACTTTTTTTGAAATAGGAGATAGCCTTAACCCTTAAATTCAGTTCTGGTATAAGCTGTCTAAATGAACTTACATTTGGGGAGAGTATTTTAACAGAGCATTACCAAACATAGCTGGAGTGTTGAAGTCTTTTGTCCTTAACTAGCGCCGTCTATCAAATGCTCATTTCCTTGGCAAATGGAATCTCTTCTTGCTCTCGCGAAACAAAAGTATTTTCAGCCAAAACTATGAATATAAAGACCTCCACTTGGCAGAACATTAATTTCACCTCTCTGGTTTAAAAAAAAAAAAAAATGTGGTAGAGGTAGTTAGTAGGAAGGGTGCTGTGTTATGCTTGAGCATTGTGGGGAATTGTGGAAGCCACCCAAACTGTGAATTTGCCTTTGGGCTCCTGCATGATTTCACAGGCAGCTGGGGACGGAGCTAATGCACTGCTAGGTTTGCAGCAAAACCTCGCTTTCAGGGAGGTTCCTCCGGGAGGTTCCTCGGGGAGGTTCCGGGAGCATACAGGACCATATATTGTGCGCACACGGGCAGCCTCCCGCTCTGCCCCCTCGTGGCGGTGGAAGGTAGTAGCAGTAAATAACCGGTCGCCTTGGAAACCCTCCCCTCCGGACTCAGTCCAAACTCAGGCCCATTCTGGAGAGAATGAGCAAGATGGATTTTGAGAGGTCGATTTTTTAAATAAGATCTATGTGGTGTTCCTTAATGAGGCGTGGTTTTGTCAGGAAAAAATGCTAATGGACCGTGAGAAGATCAATACCCTAAAGCATCCTTCTGGAACCTGCAGCTGCCTTACAGCATACTCAGGAAAGGTTTTTGGTAGTATAAAAGCAGAGCCCGAGGAGAAAGCGGCAAGGAAAACGAAGGCCCGAGGAGTGAGGTGTTGGCCAGGAGACGAAAGCATGCTAATGGAAGGTGTGATCTAGAAGGGACTGGCGCCCTAGGTAAAGGGTGAAGCCCCAAGAAGGAAGGGGAAGGAGGATCCAAGAGAAGGGGGAGGATGAGATAAAGCAGGAGGTTTGGAACAGGAGGCTCACCGGGGCAGTAGACTCCACACAGCTGCTGTGTCATAGAGAAAACTGATAAATGAGAATTCAAGATGAAAACACCTTGAGAATCCCCAGCAGAGCCCATAGTCGCCCACACCTCTGAGAACCTACAGGCCAAGAAGGGAAGGGAAAAGGGGGCAGAAATGTTGGGACACCCACTGACACCCTTGTGCACATGGCTGATTGAGGTTTATGATTGTGTCACAGGGCACATTTCAAAAAGCCTTTCTGAAAGCTTCCCACAAATCACTCAAACAAACAAAAAATATGAATCCTGGTATTTAACCCCTGATCAGCTGGGGAAATTCTCTTACTTGGAACGGCTTGTTCTCTGATGTTGCCGGATAACTTAAGTGAGGGAAGCAGTGGGCAGAATCTCCCAGAGTTCAGTGTGTTTGCAGGTGTTTTCATGATTTCATGGATTGATTTATTCATTTAGTGATTTAAGGTTGGTTTCGAAATACGGGTACAGGCTGTTTTACAAATAAGGCTAATTAACTCTAAGGGAACACAGAGGTGGCTTTAGTAGGTGATGGCAAACAAAGGTCAGCCAGGAAAGGAAAGGAAATGACTGTAGTCAGTGATATTGTCCAGAAACGATATTAAACGTAGCAAGACCATGCTTGAGTAGAAATCAGGGTGTCCATCAAAGTCAGTGTTCAAGACGAGAAGATCCAGGAATGTCGGATAAGAGAAGACTGTGGTTTCAAGGGAGGCTATATGATAGAGGCTTTTATAAGAATGGAGACCCGAGAAAAGGGATTTGGGAAACAGGTCCTGGGGACTTCATGAGGTTGCACACACTACACACCCAGGACCCTGGTGGCCCTGCATTTGGCCCACCCCCTGGATTAACCACTTGCGGAGAGGCTGCACCTGAACCCTGCAGGTCTGGGGATGGGCTGGATCTTGGTCCTGGGAAGAAACGTCAGTGGGTTCTCCCAGCTGATATGTCTTTGATTTGAGATGCATTTCCTTTGGTGCTTTTCCTCTCCCCACAAGACTTTCACGGGGGGCAAAATTGGTTTTGCTTTTATTTGTCTTTCATTCAATACCAGGGTTTCATTATAACGTATAAACCTTTTCGGAGCACATCTCCCTTATTGTATTTTGTAGCCTAGAGTCTGCGAGATGCCAGGCCGTGTGGGAAATGTCAATAAGAAAATAGAGGCCTATTTGTTTTTGCAATCTGCAGTGCTGTTTGCTTCTCCCATATCGGAGGTTTTCTTTCTTTCTTTCTTTCTTCTCTATTTTATACAGTTTTAGTTGAACATTTTTTGGGGGGATGGGGGCTCTTGAAAGACCTGTCCGTGTTCCTAAATAATACTTGGCCCTTTCGTTTTATCTTTTATTTTATTTTTGAAGTTTTATTTATTTAAGAGAAGGGGGGGGGGGTGTGAGTGGGGGAGGGGCAGAGGGAGAGTGAGTATTCTCAGGCAGACTCCCTGCTGAGTGTGGAGCCCTATCCTGAGATCATGACTTGAGCCAAAACCAAGAGTCAACACTCAACCAGCTGAGCCACCCAGGCACCCCTTATCTTTTATGTGAAGTGGTACCCCTCCCTGTAACCCTTAATATAGGCAGTGATCCTTAGTTTATTGACCTTAAATTTTTAGATCTAAGATACTTTTGTCTTATATTTTGTCTCTCTATATTTATGGATTCGGGGTTTTTGGGGACCGTGGAATGAGAGGGAAAACATCTTTCAGTGCATACCTTTCCCCCTCTGCCTCTGTGCTTTTCAGGCTTCAGTTCTTCATGGATGCACTATGTTTTAGTTGTAAAAACACAACCCATAGATGGGTTAGTCTGTCCTCCACTCCTAATTTTTAGATATATCTCTAGATCAGTCATGGTCTCCGCAGGAAATAAAGGGCACACCCGAAAGCAGTTATTGAAGAAAATGTGATGAAAGGACTGATTTTGTGCAGAGTTTAGGGAAACCCACAAGGAATGGTCAAGCCCCTGGCGCTGGCCACAGAGGGAGGCCTTCGCCAGCCCAGGCTGAAGGGGCTGTTATTGGAACTGGGAGAGCAGTAGCAGAGGCCTGTGTGGCAGAGGCTGCGTGGCCTTTGGGACTGCGAGGCACAGCCTGACTGGGAAGATGCCAGGGTGCCTCTCACTGGTTGAGCGCAGGTGTAGGGCAAGGGTCCAGGTGAATGCAGGCGCAGAGATCAGCTTCCTACGGTGCAGACCAGGGTGGAAAGAGGATTTGGAGGGGCAAATGGACAATGCTCGGCATAATCTCTTCTTAGAATCGCTTACTAAAATTTTATTTATTTAAAAAAAATTATTTTAAAGATTTATTTATTTGAGAGAGAGTGCTTGCGCGTGAGCAGGGGGAGAGGCAGAGGGAGAGGGAGAGAAAGAATCTTCAAGCAGACTCCCTGCTGAGGGCAGAGCCCGACCTGGGCTGGATCCCATGACCCCGAGATCAGGACCTGAGCCGAAATCAGGGTTCGGCCACTCAACCGACTAAGCCACTCAGGCACCTGTTATTTAAAAAAATTTTAAAAAACAACGTGTATCAAATCAGGATATTTTAGTGCATGGACACATCTCCTTCTTTGGAGTCATTGTATTCATGTGTATTCATTACCTTCTTTGTCCTGAGTTTTACCTTAATGTCATAAAGGAATGAGCATCGACAGCAGAGGTATTTCTTTTAAATGATGACAGAAATGGATTAGAACTCTGGAGAGAAGCTTCCTGATGGTTAAGACTATTATGGTTCAGTCAGCCGGACATGTCTATGGGGATATATCTCAGAATATTGTTACCCTTTCAGGGGCAGATACTGATTTGGGAGAAGGTGCAACAGAATTTTCTGGGGTGCTGGGGATGTTCTGTATCTTGATGATGAGCAATGATAAAAATTTGTGAAGTTGTATACTTCTGATTGATCCACATTACTCTCTGTATGTTCTACCGTAATTTAAAAGGAGTTTTTAGGGACACCTGGGTGGCGCAGTCGGTTAAGCATCGACTCTTGATTTTGGCTCGGGTCATGATCTCGGGGTGGTGAGATCAAGCCCCGCATCGGGCTCCATGCTCAACGGGGAGTCTGCTTGGGATCCTGCCTCTGCAGAATCCTCTGCCTCCCCACCCCCACACTCACACACACACTCTCCCTCTCTCAAATAAATAAATCAGTCTTTAAAAACAAAACAAAAACAGGAGTTTTTAAAAGTTGCAAAAATTTTTATAATTTCCAGAGACCTGAGTTCCTGCCCTTTCTCTCACTTACTGTGTGACCTCAGACAAGTTATCTAATGTCTCTGTTCCTCAACTTCCTCCTCTGTAACACTGGGGTAGTATAATATTCTCGCCTCCACTGGCTGGCCGATGAACTCACAAGCGTAGGTGGTGTGCTACACGAGGGGCAAGTCTTTTGCTAACACCACAGGGGTCTCCGGCCCAGTGAGTGGAGTTTGATAGTAATTCTTGCTACAAGTAATAGTAATAGTAATAATAATAATAATATTCTTACCTCTTAATGTGGCTTAGAAGAGCCAACCTTAGTTTGGCCCTTAGCACAGCATCTGGTGTGTGGTAATCACTCAGTAAATGTTAGCTATTTATATTCAAATAAATATATTTGTTTCCCCTAAAATAACCTGATTCTGCTGAATTCCAGGTACCATTTTTTTTCCTTTTCCTCTGTTTACTAAAATCCCCAATCCTGCAGGTTCATCCTCTCACACCAGAAGATACCAGACTTGATCAGGCACATGCTCATGGGCTCCCTCCCGAGCCTGCTCTAAGATGAAAGCACAGAGGTGGCTCGTGTGTTCTGTCCTTTTTTACAACGTGCTGGTGGTTTCCTTGCCCAGAGTAGTCCTCCCAAGGAGATGCCCTCAAGTCTCAGAGCAGAGATACTGCACTTGCAGACCCTCTCATGTAAGGAACCCCGAGATGACCCTATTCCATGTGCTCACCAGATGGCATCATTTTGTTCTATGAATCCTAACAGGCCTTGGTTAACTGGGACCCAGTGGATCAAACGGTGCTTGCCAATGAGCAGGTGGATGAACATGGTTGTTCGTGGCGTTCTGGAGCAAAGGTGGAGCAGAAGTACCTCCGACAGTGGTTTATTAAGACAACTGCTTATGCAAAGGTGAGTATCCGCCTGGTGCCCCCCACCCCCAATAATGCCGTCTGTGCTGGGAGGCAACACCAGGGTCTTCTGGGTATTGGAGAGCCTCACTCTTGGGAATAAACTCTAGGAAGGGCTGTTGGAGCCGTGGGTGTGCAGACCGGAAGCACACGAGCCTCAGGGTCGCTCATTGCGAGGGAGATGGGTTTGGGTGTTTTAGAGGTAAGTCAGGAATGGCACCTCGGGATCATTTTGGACCATTGTTTGCTGACCTTTCAATACACTCAATCATTGTGCTGCCATAGAAGCCAAAAAATGTTCAACTTTATTTGCAGTTATATCAGCAATAAAGCTAGAAAGGAAAAAAGTATCTTCATCTGTATAGTACTAGTAAAACCTCCAGAAAGATAATAGGACATTCCAGAGGGTCCAGAGAAGACCATCTAAAAGGAGTGAAGAGGGCCACCTGGGTGGCTCAGTCGGTTAAGTGCCTGCCTTCAGCTCAGGTCATGACCTCAGGGTCCTGGGTCCGAGCCCAGGGCGGGCTCCCTGCTCAGTGGGGCATCTGCTTCTCCCTCTGCCCCTCTGCCCCCTGTTCATGCTCTCGCTCTCTCTCTGTCTCAAATAAATAAATAAAATCTTTTAAAAAAATAAAAAGGAGTGACGAGATGGTCGTTCTCCATGAAGGAAGACCAGAGTGGAAAGAAACTAAACTAGGAGCCAAAGCTCTGATTTTAACTCTTGTTGTGTCCCTGATTAATAGTGTAAACTGGTGTGCATCAGGAGGCTCAGTTTTCTCATCAGTAAAAGGAGTGAGTGGGACCAAGTGGTTTTTAAGGTACCTTCTGGCTCTTTTCTGTGTTCAGGGATTGAAGGCAAAGCCAGCCGTTTAAAGAGGGAGCTCGCTTATTAAATTACCAACAGGCTGAGCAGCAGAACGCATTCTGGGTATGCCAGAACCACTTCTGCAAAATACCCTCCGAGCTTACCCAGTTTCAGGATATGGAATTGAGGGATCACTCCCTGAAACTCCAGAGAAAAATGACTAGAGCCAATCAGGGACACTTCGCTGATCCCCATAGTTTTTCGCTTAAGACTGGACATAAACAGGATCTGAAAAGGTAAAGACATCTTGAAAGGCCAGTGACTTCATGCCATGGTAGTTCTCCCCCTGTGGTAGTCACCTTAAGAAGGATAGTTATACCCCGCCGTAGTAGCCCCTGGGGTGCTCTGTCAGAGACGGTAGTGGGCTGAAATAGACTTTGGGTCTGATTCAACACTGTACTTCTTATATGCCAAGAAAGCACAAAGTTATAAATAACCACTGATCACTACAAAACTTGGCTGAATTAGAACCGCAATACGCCAGCTCACAATACCAGTGCCATATGGATATATGACCTCCAGTTTTCTCACTCCAAAGACAGGTCTTCAATGAGGCAGTTTTCCCATGATAACTTCCTCAGAGTGTAGCAGAGAAGAGTATATGGATTTGGAAAACTACCCATTAGAACTTGTTAACACAATGCCTTGCTCCTTTGAAGCACACGGTAATATCGAGAGACTGAGAAAAACAAAGCTGAAGACATTGTTTCTGTAACGTCCCAGGCAGTGGGAGCCCCTGTTTGCTGACAGTTGGGGTCCACTGCATTACTGGGAGGGAAGCCAGGTCACCTCCAGATGACTCTGCAATAGGCATTGTGGGAAAGGCCATCTCATTAGCTCTTTCTTTTTTGACCTCTGCCTCCAGTTGGAAATGTTATAACCTAACTGAGGACATTATTCTTTAAATTGTCAGCTGTGAATTTTCAACTGTTTAGCAGATATTGTTAGTTACCATGGTGATTCACCTGGTTTTTGCTGAACTCCTGTGCGGATTTATTGAAAAAGCTGTCTTTGGAGGTCAGCACTTGGTTTGCCCTGAAAATCAAGAGAAGAGGGAGGGGTGTGGGAGTGGTAGGGGCAAGCAGAAATCTATGTTCACTGCAGGTCCTCGGCTGAGGGCTTCCCATGCGCAAAAGCAAGACTCCAGAAGGCCTATCAGAAAATGATAGCAAAGAGACTGAGAGGAGATCAGATACCAGAGGACTGCACAGCGCTCGGAGATCTTGGAGTTATGGCCCAGCCAGAAGTACGCAGTTGAGACCCCCAAAAGGCCATATGTTAGAAGTATAGATGACACCTTAGGACCAAAGACAAAATCAGAACAGACTCAACTTAATAAAAAATAAAAGTAAACCTGATGGTTTCGAAAGGAACTTTCAGAACAAAACTCAGCACCTTTAAAGGGAGACAACATAATCCAGACTCTCTTCATGGCTGGTTTTTATTTGCATGCCCCACATAGAATAAAAAAGTACTAGACTTGCGAAAAATCAGGAAATTGTGGCCTGTAATCAAGAGAAAAAAAGGGAGAGGGTGCAGCCCAGTAGAAATAGGTCCTGAGATGACCCAGATGTTAGAATTAGGAGATAAAGCCAGAGACATCTGTTATATAAATGGTCTGGGACTTAAAGGAAAAAATGGTCATGATGAGTGAACAGATGGTGAATCTCAGAAGAGAAATGGAAACTATTTAAAAAAAAAAAAGAACTGGAAATCTAAAACAGAAAAGTACAATATCTGAAATAGAAAATCACTGTTTGGGTTGCAAAGGGATGTAAGGGTTAAGTAAGGCCATAAAGTTGGAGATGAGCTCCTTCATATAGGGACTATCGTGTGTGGTGGCCCCAAAATAGAAATGTATATGATGATTTTGAGAAGCTGGAAGAATGACAGTATAACTGAAACAGAGAGCCAAGAGGAGAGATTTAGTAGGGCTGGAGAAGCCTGGGGTTAGGGGCCAGATCAGGCAAGGCCTTTTAGGTCTTAAGGATTTGGACTTTATCATGGGGGACATGGGTAACCATGGAAGGACTCCAGGAAAGGAAAAGACACGGTCAGATTTGTGTTTTTATAGATTTGCTGTGGAAAGAGCAAACGTGGATGCAAAGAGACCAGTTAAGAGGCTATTACAATAGTCTGGGCATGCATAACTTAGACTAGGTGGGAGTAGTGGGGAGAGATGGGCAGGTTAGGAAAATACTCAGGTGGTGAAATTTGTAGCACTTGAGACTCTATTGGATGAGAGTGTGTAGGAGATGGTGTCATCAAGAAGGACCCTGACTTGGACACTAAGTGGATGAATACGCTACTGACTGCCATAGGGAGTCCTGGAAGGGACATATTCCTGACCCTCTTGAGTATGCAGTGGCCCTGAGACTGTTGAGTAGAGATGTGCAAATAATAGGTGCTTGGATAAATGGGTTTGAAGCTTCAAAGATCAAATGAGATAAGGCATCTACCTTAAAACCTGGTATAGTGTTCAATCAGGGAGGAGGTCCTGCCATAGGGAGAAGGATGAGTTAGTAATGCTTTCAGCTGCAAGTAGCTGAAAACCCGAGTTAAGGGTGGCTTAAACAAATGGGAGTTGACTTTTCCCACATAAGAAGGCCCAAGTTGCTGGGACTGAACCAGGATCGGGCTCTGAGTTGGTATCTCGGTTGTTCTCTCGGCCCTTCCTTCCTGCCTATCACCTCATGGTCGCAAGATGGCTGCTGCAGCGCCAGACATCCCATTTCCATTCAAGACAGAAAGAAGCAGAAGGGGCAGTGCGAGCGACTGTTCTTTTACCTGGAAAGCAAGAACTTCCCCACAAACCCCCAACAAAGTTCCACTGATGTTCTGTTGGCCCTGTTTGTGTCATGTGGCTACTCCCCAGCTTCAAGGGAGACTAGGAAAGCAGGCTTGGGCTTTTTAGCTTCTGTAGTCAAGCTGTTAAGCTGTGTGAGGGAAGAGAGCGGGCAGTGGGTGCTAGGATGGCCAGTGAGCTGTGCCCGCGCCAGTCATCTTCAGAGCTTTGTGTCTGTGTCCGGTTTTGCTGCTCTGGGGGCTGCCTCCGATGCATACACCTGACGGTCTGCTGGGGAGCGTGGCTCTGGAGGGGCCCTCCTTTCAGTCACTTACCTTCCAGATGAAGCAAGACGATGCCCGACGTGAACATTACAAGGAACCCTGAAATGCAAAAATCCTTTATTAAGGCTGTTCTGTGATGTTATTGGCTGTTTCTCCCCTCACCCCCACCCAGTCTCGCTAGGACTGTTTGCTTTGTGAAATGTGAAGAAAACTTGCAGTAGGAGTATCTGAGGCACATGAATTAGTCTTGGCAGGGATGTGTGGGAGGTATCTGGTGGGCAGCATGACGAGGTGAGAGCAGGGGGAGGAGCGGGGATTGCAGACCTCCGCACAGAAAGCAGAAGAGATTCTGGGTCTGATGGAGCAGATGCCTCAGTTCCTGCCAGCAGGGTGACAGTTGGAAGGCGAGACAAAACAGAGAGCCGGCTTCCCATTTGAACTTTCCTAATAGGTCTGTGGTTTTGATTTCTGCGGCTGCCTCCTGCAGGCCCTTGGCCGCCAGGGCACGGTACATAGGCTCCTCTCTGGCGTTAAGATGGGCATAATCATGCCCTGATGGTGCTTAGTCAGCCGCCACACCGGATTGTTGGGTATATTGTCCCAGTTTTCAGGAATTTCTAGAATATCAAGAAAGTCCGTCTCCCCCTCCCGTTGCCTACCTGCTTGCCCCTGAGCTGATCAGTGCTCTGGCTTTTACAGACCCCGTCTTCTTTAACCCTCGCGTTGCTCCCTTGAGGGCCAGTGTGCCTGTTCGCCCCATTTTACTGACAAGGAAACCGAGGCTCCCACTAGTAGTAAGTAATAGCCCTGGGATTCAAATCCAGGTGCTCGAGCTCGTAACCGGCAGTCTGTACCCTTTCTCAGGGAGTGTGCATCCATTCCTTCTTTCCCCAGGTGTTACCGAGCGCCCGGCCAGACCTGGGCCAGGTTCTAGCAGGTGCTAGCAGGGAGTGTGGAGGCTGGTGCGGGAGACAGTCTCGGACTGAGGGGGCGCACCCCAGTGGAATCACTGTGATGATGCAGGCGAGCGCAGGGAGGTGAGGGGGGAGCCCCAGGTCTGCCCTGTGTTCCAGGAAGTGATGAAGGCTGCGAAGCACAGAATGTCCGTCAGGGAACATTTGATTGCCTTCCAGACGTGCCGGAACCTTCATGTCTCACAAGTATTTCCACGGAGAATTTCTGCTGGCAAGAGGCAGCCAGGCAATGATGAGCCCTCATGAAATTAGGGAAGATGGGAGGGAAGAGCCCCCAGTTCCCTGCCCCCTTGTGCCTCTCTTCCCCCCAGTTTCACCTGGGAGCTTGCGGGCGAAGTGGAGGTGCCTTTCCCAGAACACGCTGGTTGTGTTTGAGCCTGCAAAGAGTGAAAACACGGGGTGGGGGAAGCAAGGAGGTGAGGGAAGGGGAGTGGGCTTTACGACAGGAGCTCTAGAGGCTGGAGCAGAAAGACAGCCCCAGAGGAGCCAGGGTGCTAAGTCCCGTCTCCAGCACGCGCCCCTGGGTGCCTAAGGGTCCCCTGCCCTCTGGAATGGGGCCCCTCGGGCTCCCTGGTTCCAGTCCTGAGGCCTTGAATTGCTCGTGAAAGCGTTTGGCTGTCTTTTGGAAATTGGGCCTGGGGCCCGGCTTTCTGCTCCTACCCTCACAGCCACTGTCAGCCCCCGAACAGAGGCTGGCTCTCCGACGATGCGGGGAGATGCCTCTCCCTGACACTGACCAAGTCATCCCTGTGCGCTTAGGAAGCTTTGCGAAGGGACTGGTCAGTGAGGTTTGACAGCCGGGCCCTACCCTGCTCCCTGCCCCCAAGAAAGACCCTTGGCACTGGGGAGGTGGGGTTGCTCCTGTGTGTGCAGCCTGGGCCCTCACAGGGTGGGCGTAGGCCCAGATGAGAGGTGGGCCGAGGAGGCAAAGTTTCTGGGAACCAAGAGGAACCAGTGAGATGCGTTTGATGAGCTGTCCACTTCTCTGCAAGGCTGTTGGGATAAAAAGCAGTGAGGTGACCAGGGCCACATTTAATGGTGATGGCTTGGGTTTATCTACTGTGCGGGTTTGCTCTTCAAAGCCCTGTGGCTTTAAAGCTATTACAGCGTCATTGTCGCCATGCCCCTCTGTGGCCTTCTGCGTCCCCGCCTGTAAAAAATCCGTTCTCAGCTCCTGAGTGGGAGGCATGGCAGAGCCCATGTGGGCTCCGACCCCAGAGCTCCGAGAGCGGCCCTCGGGGGCACCCTGAGCGCGAGCTTCCTGCTGGAGTTCTCCCCCGTGCCCCGCTGTCTGTCCTTTTGGAAAGCGCAGACTCTGCTCTTGTCCCCAGGATCTGCTTTTGACACCCTGTCTCACAAAACTAATGAGTTGTTAAATCTGCTCCTTCTTACGTAATCTCTCTGACTTCTTTCTCTTCTCTGTATTCCCCGCCTCTCCCAGATCTTTCCTCTCCTAAGCTGTACAGTGAACGTGATCCCCCCCCCCACCTTCCGTGCTGTCCCCCCCGCACTCGTCGGGGTGATGGTTGGCCTTCTTACAGGGAGAGCCACCCCCTAGCCCCTCGGAAGTCCTTCTGGATGGTAGTGGGCAGGGCGCCCACCCCAGGGGGGTGGGAGCACAGAGGTGAAAGGAAAGCGGGTGCCTGGAAGCTGACAGCTCCCCGGCCGCCCCCAGGCCTGGAGTAGATTGTGGTGTGACCACAGCCGGGGGTGACAGTGACACTGCTGGGGGGGGGTGGGGGGTGGCTCTGCGCAGTCCTTGGCGGGAACTCTGCCCGGAAGGGTGCACCAGAGTTGGTGTGGGGCAGGGGCCCTGGCTCTGGGATTCTGAAGCCCATGTGTTTGTGGATGGTACTGAGATGACCCTGGCAATTAGATTGCCTCTCCCTAAACACTGGGCCTTCCTGTCCACCTCCGGCAGGCCCCCTGCCAGTGCCTGGTCACATTTGTGTGCTTTCCATTAGCCCCGTTCCCCGTGAGCTCTCCTTCCCTTCGCCCTGGCGCCTCACACCCACCCGTGTCCCTCCCGTCTGGGAACTGAGGACAGCGGTGCCCACACAGCCTCCCCAAAGCACTTCTGAAGCAGACCCACAGGCTCCCAGTTGGCACGCACGCTCGGCAAACGAGAAGTTTCCATTTCTGTGTTGTTTTGGGGGTTTTGTTTCTAAGGTAGAAGGAATGACTACAAAAGGAAAATGAGAGAAATAAATTAATACTGTTGATCCTTGAACAACATGGGCTTCAGGGGTGCTGACCCCCCCCCCCCATGCAGTTGAAAATTCACAGATAACTTTTGAGTCCCCAGAAACTTAACTACTCATAGCCTACTGTTGCCCAGAGGCCTAACCGGTAACAGAAATAGTCGATGAACACACATTTTGTGGGTTGTATGTATTATATACTGTACGCTTACAATAAAGTCAGCTAGAAAAGAGAAAATGTCAGGAGGAAAAGAAAATCATAGGGAAGAGAAAATACATTTACGGTGCTGTACTGTATGGACCAAACCCATGATGTTCAAGGGTCAAATGTAATATGCTTCTTAGGTTATAAATTGCAGATCTGATTAGGAGAAAATGAAGGCAGAACTAAACATGATGTCTTGCTCTTAAACCCTGAGTGGGCTTTCTGAGTTCCTGGCCAGGTCCTTTTGAGGTGTAAGGACCTCCTTCCTTCTTGAAGTATTAGTCTAGACCCCATGGAAGTAAAGAGATTTATTTGTTCGCACCTCGTTGTGGTGGGTGTCCCTGGGCATGCCAGGGAGGGCTGTGTCACCAATGAACCCCTTTAGCTCAGGGAGACATTTGGATTTTAAAGATTTTATTTACTTATTTGAGAGCGAGACAGAGAGCATGAATGGGGGAAGGGGCAGAGGGAGAGGGAGAGAGAATCCCAAGCAGACTTCCTACTGAGCACGGAGCCCGACACAGGGCTCCATCCCACATCCCTGAGATCATGACCTGAGCCAAAGTTGGAGGCTTCAATGACTGACCCACCCAGGTGCCCCGACATTTGGATTTTAAAGCTAAAAGAAACTTGAGCAAACAGTGCACAGACTCCCCCACATTTAGCCCACAGTCTCCTGTGCTTTTTAAATCCCTGCCCTGATCTGAAAAACAAATGCAAACCAAAAAACCGTCATGATTTTGAAATTACAAAATCAATATGATATCTAAAGACAAAGGGATCAGGCGTTGGTTCTCTCTCTTAAGCCGCCCACATCCTGCCCTCCTCCTGCTCCCCAGGCGGGGCTCATGGCCGGCTCGAGGTGTCCTTGAAAATGACAGACCCAGCCCATTCCTTATTTTATAACTGAGGCCCCCAAGCCCAAGAAAGCCAGGACCCAACTTGGATCTCCTGAGACCCAGCCCAGCTCCTGAGCCCGGGTTCGCAAGCAACCAGGCATTTCAGAGCACGCAGCGCAGTCGGAGGGCAGGTGTCGAAAGAGGGCCAGACATTAGCACGGTAGGAACTGTAATGGGGACAGGGACAGGGCACAGATGACCACGTAATGGCAGGTACAGTGGTTGGAGGTTTTCTGGTTTGTTCTTGATGGAGTTGGCTTGCTGGCCTCTGCACTGAAATGGTGTCTTTTTGTGTCCTATCTCCCCTCCAAGGTCCTCTCCATACCCTGGACCTTCTGAGCCCAGCTGCTTGGAGAACAGGGACACTGATCCTGTGGCTGCCGGGCTTTGAGAGAAGCAGGCATTAACAGCCACATCCACAGTCGTGTGATCATGTTTTGTTATTCAAAATCAGTGTCCCTCTTAGAGAAAGAGACAATTTTCCACAGTATCTTTCCATTTCTCTCTGTTTTGTTTACTATTCCAGAGTGGCTAATTTTGAGTGTCAGATTTGCTTGAAATAAAGATTTAATCCTTTCTAGAGCTGTAATAAGTTGTGAACTCTGGCAAAATGCAAATTCTAGTAGTTTAAAAAGAGTATACTAACGCCATGATCTTAACTATGTGACCATCCCACGAGTAACCACCACCCTAGTACATTTTATCAGTAACATGTGATGGGCATTTCATCTTGTGCTCCATGAGAAAGAAAAATGGTGTCAAAGGCACCATTGATTGTAAGACATGTCCCAGTTTCAGCATTTGTGGGGAAAATGTGCATCTTTGGGGCACCTGGGTGGCTCAGATGGTTAAGTGGCTGACTCTTGATTTTGGCTCAGGTCATCTCCCTGGGTGTTTATATTGATTGTGGGAAACTGTTGTTGGAAACTTTTTGTTGTTGTTCTTCATCCCTTTTCATATTTTCCAGAATGATTATTATCATCTTGGTAATCATAAAACAAAACACCTGATAGCAGGGTTATGTCAGCATTTATTTACATATCTTCTGTAGACCTGAGTGCCTTGAAAGGGATGGTCTTATGTTCCTGCAAGTTTTCAATTTATAGGCAGGCTTCCAACGTGAAGGTAATTGAGCAGAATGTCCCCTGGGACCACTGTCCCCATTTTTCCCCCCCCCTTATTAGACCAGTAAAAGCTTTCAGTCTTGCTCCCAAGACTCTGCTTTCCCGGAACAAAACCACCTTTCCAGACAAGGGTAGCCTAGAGTCACAGATTGGACTGAGTACGTGGTGCCTGCTCCCCGTCCTGTGGGGTACAGGACAGCCCCGCTTGTGTCCTATCCACCCGGGGGCAGTGAGGTGACCTGAATGGCCTCTGGGAATCAGAAGCAGCCTCATCCAGATGACTGCCACTGGGAGAGTCTGTCCTCTCTCCTCTGCATTCGTAGGGGCGTGGTGGCGACATTTCAGAACCTGTGCTCACCACCTCTTGGAAGTTAGTGGAATTAGAAGTGTTCTGCCAGAGAAAGGGTTTGCTTGGGTCTGAAGTGGGGAAAAAGGCTGCTAGGTGTGGCCAGAGTTCATGCAGGCATACAGGGATAAGAGGAGATTCACCAAAATGGCTGCCACCATGCTTTCTGGTCTCCTTCCCCACATCCATCCCTGGTGGTTGCACCCAGAAAGCACTTCCTTCTCTCCAGCTACATGGAAGCTATTTAATAGCACTTGGTGTGTCCCTCTCTTTGCCTCAGCTCTGAGATGCACACTTTTATGTTCGTGTGGGCTGCTTGGCGCCTCTTCTCCCTTGACCCCGTGGTCCCAGGAATGCAAGTCGTGTATCATCATTAGGATGCCTTGCTCAGACCTGGTTTTCTCCTTTCTGGGTTAACAACACGTTCTCTGGAATTGAGACTCTTGGACGGCACAACTCTATTTGCAAATAAATGTTTTGCCCTGAGATGCCACAACAAATGGATTTTGCTAGAAACACGTATCACCTTTCAGAAGAGAGGTGAAAATACAGCTATCAGAGGGAAGTGAGCAAGGTAAACATCATGCCACTTGAGCTTTTTCTTTCTTTTTTAAAGATTTATTTATTTGACAGAGAGAGACACAGCGAGAGAGGGAACACAAGCAGAGGGGGTGGAAGAGGGAGAAGCAGGCTTCCCGTGGAGCAGGGAGCCTGACGTGGGGCTCGATCCCAGGACTCTGGGATCATGACCTGAGCGGAAGGCAGACGCTTAACGACTGAGCCACCCAGGCGCCCCACTTGAGCTTTTTAATGCAGAAATCCTGTGTGCAACTTCATGCCAGAGTCAACGCAGGAGAGGGAGACGAGGCTGTGGGAGAGTTTATTCCTCTAGAATATTCTAAAGGGGACATCTAAAGTTTTATAAACATCTTACTGCCTTCAGCATTTATTTTCCTTTATTGCAACTCAAATATACGACATGTCTTTGGAGTGACTGCGTTGAAACGATCTCAAAAACAAAAAAAATGAGGACATCTTGGCAACAAGATTAAGTTTTGGAAAGAAGTACCTACGAATTTATAATTCAAACATAATTGCTGCTCAGATCATACTGATTCAGAAGGAGGCTGAGTGTTAAGACTTTAAAAAGTGTCCATTTTAATTAAATCTTGTCATTAAATCTTTCTCTTCCATTCTGCCTCCAATCAGTGTCCAGCTCTCCAGGCTCTGGTTTCTGAACTCTCTCTCTTAGTAGCTAATAAATCCACTTCATTTCTCAGTTTCCTAAACTTTTTTTTTTTTTTTTAACCAAGGTCTTCTAAAGTGTATCATGTTTTTAAAATCGATTCTTCTGTAATTCTTACTTGTGGTCCTGCCGCACCTTGTTGTTAATGCTTTAGCCCACGTATGGGCTTTAGCCCTTTCTTGGGAGGTATGGATTTATTCCTGGCATTATATCTGCTTCTTTGAAGAAAGAGTCAGATTAGCCATGTTATATTTAATTCTCTTTTTATCCCCAGCTTTTTAGTTTTAATCTTCGTCTCTCTTATTCCCGACTGTGTTTTGTATCCCTGAAGCTTTTTTGATTGGATGCGCACATCAGCCCATCTCTTGTTGGTTCATGTTCTTAAACTCTGGCTCCTGTTCAGACTCACTAATGTACAGTCCTGTTTCAACTTCTTCAAGCATCTGCATTCAGATGGTGTGGAGCAACAGTGGCTGTATTTTCAGCCCTATCCTGGTGAAAATGATTATAAGGGTCCTTTGCAAAACCACAATTCTTCTGTGTATGCTGAGTAATAACCACAGGGAAACGGTACCATTTGACTTCAAGTATTAGTGCAGTCATTATTCATAATAATTGAATGAGAAGCCCATCCATATGGTTAATTTCTAGTTTTGCAGATGGAAGAAGTTGTCTTTTGTCTAATTTACATCAAGATACCTGAAAACAGCACAGGGAGCCCAGAACAATAAGGACATCTGGGTAATTCATTATTTGGGGTCTGCTGTGGACTTGGTTGAGTGAGCCATTTTTTTCATTTATTAAGTGAGGGGAGTTGAATAAATTCATGGTTGCCAAACCAGGCCGAAGCCTTGGGATTGATGGAGAGGGACCCGAGGAGAGAGCAAGGCGGCTCCTGGAATGGTTCAGCTTTCAGTGCTTACATATCAAGTTCCCTCTGATGTCGTTGGAAAAGTGATTTCACTACACTTTTAAGAAAAGTCTCAAAACCTGCTGTTTCCCCAGGTTTGGGGATTCTGCAAACCAGTAAGGTTTCTGTACATTGAGGTTGGCCAGGGTGGGGGAAGGGGGCATTGCCAACTGTTTGCCAAATGTAAGGACATGAGACTAGATGAATTCCATCTGCTATTACCGTAATTGCCCCAAAAGGAGGAAGGATATATGATCTCAACCGAAACACCCAAACAAATGGATAAACATAGCCTGCATTAGATTGAACAACTGCAGCAGCAACCATAAATATCCCCCACATTGTTCCTGGTCTGGTGGAGATGGTGGGGCAGCAGTGCAGGATGAAGGAGAGGTCCTTGGGGCTGTTGGGCTGTGCTCTCTAAAACCCTGTTCATCAAAACTCAGTGATGCATAATGCGTCCGTGGGGACGAAACAGGGTTTGCTGGGGTTCTCAAGATGTTGATTTCATTTGGTTTGTTTTTTAAAAGTTCTTCTGGTTTTTAGAAATAGTCCTAGATTTGGTTGAGGTTTTAAGCAGGTGTCCTTTCCCCCCCTCCATTGGCATATCCAAACATTCACAGTTCATTCTCTTCAAATCTTTTGTCCTCCCTGAGATCTGAGTATTTTAAGCAAAGCACCTCCACCAGAAGCATTTCAGCCTTGACAATTCAATCTAGAAGGAAAACACAATGAGAGGGCTTATGCACTACATAGCTCCGTAATGCAGGGGAGGGGAGGGGAGGGGAGGGTTATCAGGCGCAGTCAGCATTGGACCCTGTCAACTGAATTTTCTGTGGCAGGAGAAGATAGTGTGGTCTGTGGAGCTCATCTTCAAGTCATGTAATGTGGGTTTTATCCAATGGAAAGACATCATACCCCGTTAGACCGTGTGTGGGTTTGCTTGGAAGTTAAATGGAACTTAATTGATTCCTGGAGAGGAAAAGCCGTGGGTCGTTTTCAGAGTTTTTAATGCACTAGTTATGTGCCTGTGGACATTTAAGAACCCCAAAATTGTTCCATAAATTGAAAAGCTTTCTAGAATGTGCAGTTTAATCAGAAGATTGATTACTAGTTTATTAATATATTCTTGTTGTGATATTCATGTGTAATATATTCAAGATTTTATACTTTTGTTACAGTGATATCAAGGCAATACAGTATCAGCTAATATTCATCAGGATGTTGAAACTTTTTATTTTTTATTTTTATTTTTTTTTTAAGATTTTATTTATTTATTTGACAGAGAGATAGAACAAGTAGGCAGAGAGGCAGGCAGAGGGAGAGGGAGAAGCAGGCTCCCCGCTGAGCAGGGAGCCCGATGCGGGGCTCGATCCCAGGACCCTGGGATCATGACCTGAGCCGAAGGCAGACGCTTAACGACTGAGCCACCCAGGTGCCCCAGATCATTTCATTTCTAATATCCATTTTTTTTTTTTAAGATTTTATTTATTTATTTGACAGAGAGAGAGAGAGACAGCTAGAGAGGGAACACAAGTAGGGGGAGTGGGAGAGGGAGAAGCAGGCTTCCTGCCGAGCAGGGAGCCCGATGCGGGGCTCGATCCCAGGACCCTGGGATCATGACCTGAGCCGAAGGCAGCCGCTTAACCGACTGAGCCACCCAGGCGCCCCTGGATATTGAAACTTTTTAAATCCATTCATCTTAATTAAGAAATGTGGTTGCAAAAAAGTTACTCTGGTTAACTTCAGCCACAAAGGAATGGATCAGAAGAGGATCGGGCTACTCACAGTTGGGTGGGAAGGCCAGAGACCCAGACTTTGGCAGGATTCAGGGAGCACAAGGACACGGCTAAGATCTTGCCCAGGAAAGATCTGGTTAAGCCATCACCGCTGTCAGTCTCAGAATGTCCCGCCTCTCGGGTCTGGTGTGGCATTTAAACCAGTTCCCTGGGTGCCTCTGGGTACCCCCCCCAAGCCTGTACCCAGCCCGTACTGTGACTGGTTATGCTGTTTAGCTTCCACAGAGGAGGACAGTGGGCCCGGGAAAGCATCCATAGTGGGTGGCGGGGCCCTGCCACTCACCCATCGTGGATTGCCCCCACGAAAGAAGAGCCTGCAGGTGCTGGGCAGCTGACGCAGTGCAAGTTCACCGTGCCACTGGGGAGAAAACTTGAGGAAAGTGCGTCCTCGTTAAATGGGGGCTGAGTAGTGTACTAAGGACTGGAGTGTGGGGCCTGGCTCCAGTTAGCTAAGTGATGATGGGCAGATTGCTGAACCTCGGGCGGCCTCTGTGTCCTCATCTGTACAGAGAGGGGGAATTGTACTGACAGCCTCAGCCCCATGACTCCATAACCAGAGTCTTCTTTCCAGCCATAAAATTGAAAAATAAATGAGATCATAGACACGGGCTGAGCTGTCATAAGCATCTCTTCCAAGTTCAAGAAAGGGGGAGTCAACACTCTGAAACCCGGACACGGGAGAGCTTGGATGGCAGGGTGGTCATGGGGGAGCAGGTGTAGGAAGGGACGGGCTTTGAGCACTGCTTTCCCAGTGCCCCCCCACCCCGTCCTTGCGGGGTGCCCTGGGGAAATTGCTGAGACTTGTATTCTCATCTGCGAGGTGGACTGGTGCTGTCTTGTGCTGTTGTGAACATGACATGTGCCTCATCTTCAATGTTGCCACACACATAAAAGTGCCTGGTGCGTAGGAAGGATTCCACAGAGATCATTCCTTCCCTGCCCCGGGGGCCGGGGGGCCGGTTCTGCTGGTTCTGCTCTCCCAGTCTCGCCCTGGAGTAGAAGGAGTTAAATGGCAATTTAATGAGCATTTGTCCAACCCAAGGCACGCGTCTGGGCTCTGGGCCAGGCCCTGCATGGGTTCCACAGAAAAACCAGCGGGACTAAAGCTGTGTCCCGGAGCCCGGAGGCCAACCTTGCCCCACGCCCTGCTCTCCAGGAGCCTGCTGGGATTGAGACCTGTGAGCTCCGAGGTACCAAACTGAGGAAGTCTGTGTTTTGTGATCCTACTTCACTGTGAAATGAAATGCAGGTAACCATATAAAACAAATAGATAGCTTATCGATTTCTTTGAAAGCAGCCACCCTTGGAGGTCAAGATGCTGAATTGTGCCAACACCCGGAAGCCCTCCTCCCTCTGTCCCTTTCCCGTAATAAACAGCCACTGTGCTGTTAGAATAGGCTCTTTCTGACTTTTCTCTGTAGCTGTCACCCACGGGTGCCTCTCTAGACTCTGGGGCTTATTCTTACCCTCCCTTTTTTAATTTGAGGATGCCTTTTAAGTGTCTTAATCTGCAGGTTTGCCTCTTCCTCCTTTTTGTTTTCTTACAATTTACCTGTTGAAGTAGCCGGGCTGTGGGGCCCATAGAGTTTCCTGGGTTTTGCCGATCGGATGTTGGTGGGGCAGTGTGACATGCTCCTGCCCTCTGGAGGTCCTGGCGCCTTTTATCACACCAAACACAATGTCTGCTATCACAGAAGGAGCTCAGTGACCATTTTGTAATTGAAGTGGACGGGTATGTGGGAACTGGGGTACGCGATTCATTCATAATGGAGATACCACATGCCCTGTCCAAATTTCCAAAGCCGCTGGTGACTTTGAAAGAACCGACTTCTAGGAAAGCCTTATGTTTAGATGAAGTATGCATTGCAGTTCTACCAACTCACTTGGTTTTCTCTCTCATGCATCTTGAGGACCTCGGATCCAAGATCGAATCCCAGGATCCGCCTTACGCTCCGGGTTATACTAAAATTAGTTGTGCAGCTTCTCAAGCCTGTGCTGTCAGTAACAGAAACTCTTCCATGTTTCTGATATTCGTTATTGAGCATTCTCAAACTGCTGCACGTGTACGTAGCCCCACAAATTCACGTTCTGTTTAGGTAAGCCAGGAAAGGGAAAGGCGGAGAAGCCGTTGTTCATCTGAAAGAGTCAGGAAGAAGGCTGTCTGGATCAGATCCATATTCTAGCTAGCTGAGTGTTCATCCATACGCTGGATGTATGTGGTGAGTCCGTTTCCAAAGAAATCCTATCCAACTAAATCTGTGTAAAACTACACATGGCCTATAATTGAACTTCTCTTTGATGAGTCAAGATCTTATACTGCCTTCAGCCATCACCATGAGTGATTTTTAGACACCCCAGAAGCCACATTTAAAAATAAATTTGGTATCAGGTTTTTTTTTAGCCCTTTATAAGCTTCTCTCTGTCTCTCTCTTTTTTTAAAGATTGTATTTATTTGAGAGAGAGAGCAAGAGAGAGCATGAGCAGGGGCAGAGGAGAGGGAGAAGCAGGCTCCCCGCTGAGCAGGACCCTGAGATCATGACCTGAGCCAAAGGCAGACACCCAACCGACTGAGCCACCCAGGCACACCTGTAACTTTCTCTTAAAGTAGAATGCTTGCAGCATTACAATCATGGGGTTGAGGCCTCTGGAGAGCCCTACGAGAGGGAAAGGAAGGGACGCCATTGAAGCTGAGAGGCCACCCAGGGGTCCCCTGAAGAGCCAGGCTATGCTCGTGGTGCTGGGCCCCAGGAGGACGAGGCCACCTGTGTGCAGTCAGCAGTGTGACCACAGGGACGGGTCTCCCAAAAGCAGAGCCTCAGCTGCTCCAGATTATGTTAGAGACAGGCTTCCTCTTCATTATCGGAGGGGAGGAGAGGACGAAAAAGGGTTGGTCTCTACCTTACCTTGGCTTGAGGCCCATTTCTCATTTCTTTGTGTTTTTCCTGGATTCCACATGTCAGCTGTACACTGTAGGTATATAGTAGGTGCTGTGTACTCAGTGGTGAGCCAGACTGAACATGGTGCTTGCTCTTGGGGAGCAAGCACGCAGCCCAAAGAAGAGATGAACGATAGAGAGCTGGAGAGCAAGGAGAATGAAGGGGCACGTTGGCCAGGTGGCCAGAGCGGGCCAGGAGCATAGCCTGCACCCATGCCTTAGGCAGGCTTGGTGTTTCTGAGAAACTGAAAGCACGTCACTGTAATTAAAGCGTAACGAACAGTCTGCAGCAGGAATTGCACCACCTTCCCAAAAGTCATTTTTCGCTCCAGCAAATACAGAAACGTCATGGTCCTGTTGGGCTCCTCTGTGTGTCACCGTCAAGTATTTTATTTTGTTTGGGAAGGGGGAGGGGGCAAAGGGAGAGGGAGAGAGAATCTCAAGGAGACTCCACGCCCAGTGCAGAGTCCAGTGCGGGGCTAGCTTCATCTCACGACGCTGAGATCGTGACCTGAGCCGAAATCAAGAGCCGGCTCGCTTAACCGACTGAGCCCCCTGGGCACCCTAACCGTCAGGTATTTTAGATTTCCCCTGAAAAGCCTTCTCACGATCACAAGGAGTTGGAACTTACATATGGCATTTGTACGTGGTTGATTTGTTCCTTATTCTAGTTAAGACTAGCAGCTCTAGAGCCCTTTGCTCCTCCCCTGGGAGATTTGGGCAAGCGTTCCTAGTACAGTGTAGTTTCATCAGCATCCTACAGTGTCTCAAGCACAGATCGTGGTGAACTCTCTCAAGTCTTACCTTAAATTTTTCTGTATCTTCTTTATCAACTGGTTTTCATGGATCTCCTTTCCAAATTACCAAGTAGATTTTAAAATACCCACAGTTTCTGGTTGATTATGTTTTATCATAAAAAGCATTTTTCAGGGCGCCTGGGTGGCTCAGTCAGTTAAGTGTCTGCCTTGGGCTCAGGTCATGGTCCCGGGATCCTGGCATCAAGCCCCGTGTCGGGCCCCCTGCTCAGCGGGGAGCCTGCTTCTCCCTCTCCCTCTGCCTGCCACTCCCCACTTGTGCTCTCTTTTTCCTCTCTGTCAAATAAATAAAATTTTAAAAAAGCATTTTTCATCTTTCATAAATAACAGTCCAAAAACGGGAGAAACCTAGGATCATGTGTTGGAAACGACCTACAAACACCCTGGGTGGTTGGGTCTCTGCATTGAAGATTGTGCTGAGTGTCCCATCACTAGGTTCGTTGGTGGCAGGAAGGAAGGGGCCTGCCTAGCCTTGCTGTGTGGTTGTGTTCAAAGGACAGCTTGAACTCACAAGGCTTCCCAGTGCTCTCCCTCTTCCATTTTGTTCGCTTTCCATTTTCATGTTAGTGTAGCTCTGCTCCCTCTTTCCTTCGCTCGTCAGTCGAGACTGACAGCCCTGCGGCAGGAAGGCTCACCGTGTCACCGAGCAGCCGGTAAGCCGTGTTCCATGTGGCGCTGTTCCTTGCACCTTACTGCAGGCAGACACCCCGTAGCCCCACACACGGTAGGGGCTCCCCAACTTTCATTCCCTCACTTGTGTTTTCCCATTATCTATCTGCTTCCAAATTCCCTTTTCCCCCCCTTCCTGTCTTTCCTTTTTGGAGCCTCGCTTTCCCCACCCACCCACTCCTGTGACTTTCCTTCTCCTTCTCTGGGGTTCATCCACCCAGCTCTTTTGTATCTCTCCCTTATTTCTCACTCTGCTCATTTTCTTCGCTGCCTTCCCACTATTTTCCTTTTCCCTTGCCTCATCTCCCGGACCTGTGTCTCACCTTCTGTGACGCTAATTGCACCTGGCATTGAATTTTGATCAGTTAACCGACTAACAGCAGCAGACTGCATGTGTGCATTGTTTGAACTTAACGGGAGGGACTCTGGCACATCCTGCTTCGCATATGCCCAGGTCCCCAGTGCCTAATGAGGTTCTGGTGTGGACAGGTGGGTGGCTAATACCTTGTGGTGGAATAAAGAAATGAATGGGGGCGCCTGGGTGGCTCAGTTGGTTAAGCATCTGCCTTCAGCTTAGGTCATGAACCCAGGCCCTAGGATCGAGCCCCGCATCGGGCTCCTTGCTCAGCGGGGAGTCTGCTTCTCCCTCTCCCTCTACCTGCCGCTCCCCCTGCTTGTGCTCTCTTGCACGCTGTCAAATAAATAAAATCTTTTAAAAAAAGAAAAGAAATGAACAAACACATTGCTGGTCAGCTTGATGGGGCCTATTATCCATAATTTCTGCCGCAGAAGAAATTTCTGGATCTTGAAGCTTCCAGACTCTATTGAATAGATGAGACTGGATGGATAGACAGATGATGGGTATAGAGGCTCTGTGTTGTTTATCACATGACTAAGTGAGAATCTCTGCTGCGGGGGAAAGGAATGCCTTTAGTAAGTCTGGGTTCTGGTCATGACTCGTCCACTGCGGCAGCCTCGCATCACAGAGCTTTAACCTCTTTCAGCATAAGGTCATTGGTTTGAAAGTGAGCTACCTTACCAGAGTATGTGAGAAGAGATGTGTGTAAAAGCAGTGTGTGAATTACAAAACACTAGGCACGCAAAGCATCGTCATGTTGCCTGTATTAATCATAATACTATTGGGAATTTAAAATTGGAATCTTCACATTACAAATACGTGATTTACTCTTTTTTTAATTTTTTTTTAAGATTTTATTTATTTATTTATTTATTTATTTTTTATTTAAAGATTTTTTTTTTATTTATTTATTTGAGACAGAGAGAATGAGAGAGAGAGAGCACATGAGAGGGGGGAGGGTCAGAGGGAGAAGCAGGCTCCCTGCCGAGCAGGGAGCCCGATGCGGGACTCGATCCAGGGACTCCAGGATCATGACCTGAGCCGAAAGCAGTCGCTTAACCAACTGAGCCACCCAGGCGCCCTAAAGATTTTATTTATTTATTTGACAGAGAGAGAGACAGCGAGAGAAGGAACACAAGCAGGGGGAGCGGGAGAGGGAGAAGCAGGCTTCCCGCGGAGCAGGGAGCCCGATGCGGGGCTTGATCCCAGGACCTGAAATCATGACCTGAGCCGAAGGCAGACGCTTAACGACTGAGCCACCCAGGCGCCCCTACTCTTTTTTTTTTAAAGATTTATTTATTTTAGAGAGAGAGAGAGCGTGTGAGTGGGCGTGCATTAGTACGGGGAGGGGCAGAGGGAGAGGGAGAGAGAAAATCTCAAGCAGACTCCCTGCTGAGCCCCTGACACGGGGCTCGATCTCACCACCCCGAGGTCACGACCTGAGCCGAAATCAAGAGTCCGACGCTTGACCAACTGAGCCACCCAGGCGCCCCTGTGACTTACTTCTAAATCCATCTGTTGAAGGAATGTGTCTCATCATCAAATACTAAATGATGGCATGGACTTGAGGCCATACAGAGTAATTTATAGAAAAGCCCCTCGTTACAGGAATTTAGGACTAAAAGTAGACACACACACCAAAAAAAAAAAAAAACAGTGAAAATATATATGCACTTCTAATAGCGAATGTTTATACAAATCGACACGATGATTTCCCTTATGCTGATTTTGATTTTTTTGATGCAAAGATGTCATTTATAGTGTTGTATTTTTGATGCAGCTGAGTTGTAGCATGCCCATCCCCATGAGTTGCTTATCTCAGAGTTTCAAAATTCAGAAACTTGAACTTCTTTTGTTTAGTTCCCAGACTGTGGGAGAGAATGTACTCACTGCATTCATCAAAGATGTTAATTAAGGTCTTTCCTCATTAATTTTCTTCTTTCTGCAAAACGTTGGCCCGCTCAGAATAGAGAAATCGTTCAAACCCATCTCACTGAATTGAGTCATGGTGAGTGCATCTGTTTCCAACCCTCGCTGGGCTCCTCGGATTGGCAAGTGGACAAGGAGAGGGTTGATCCGGAGCCTCCTTTAATGTTCCCCTCTTCCTGCCTTAGGAAGCCCCCCATCCTGTGCGTCCCTTAAGTACAGTTCTAGCCCTCTTCTCCTCTCATTTCCACAGGCCATGCAGGAGGCGCTGGTGGACCTTCCCGAGTGGTATGGAATAAAAGGCATGCAGGCCCACTGGATCGGAGACTGTGTGGGCTGCCATCTGGACTTCACATTGAAGGTGAACGAGCAAAGCCTCTCCGTCGATTAAAGCTCTCCAATCCCCTTCTGCGGTTTCAGAACTCACCGAGCAGACCAGCAGCAGCATCTCAAACGTTGCCGTAGCCACATTTTTACAGTGCAAAGAAACAGGCGAAATTGATTTTAATAACATATCTTTAACCCACTGTATGCCAAAAAATGATCATTTCCCGATGTGGTCAGTAACAAAGGTCTATTGAGGAAACAGCTGACGCTCAGGTTTTCGTACAGAGTCTTTGAAATCTGTGCTCTCTTAACACTTACAGTGACACTGGCCGAGGGTTCCATCACCTCTTACTGCTACTGGCCATCCTGCTGGTCGGCGCGGATAGAGAGGGCTTCTGTGGGTCCGTGAACTCCCTGAGGTGATGTGCGGAGGGTTGTGTGGGCATCTTCCTGCACAGTGGGCCCAGAGCTCCGCAGGGTTTGTGTCACAAAGCAGGTTAAAAGCCAGCAAGCCAAGGCTGACGCCATCTCAAAACGGGGCGCACCCGAAGCTGGGGAGGGTCATGGGCTTACCCAGGGTTCAAAAGAGCCTACCTGTGTGGAAACACTGCTCAGAGGTCACTGCCGAAGGCCCACCTACTCTGGAAGGTGCCCCCCAACCTTTTCTCTTTGTCCCTGCAGACTGGATAGTTGTTGTTTTGCTGTTTTGCTGTTTCTTACCTGGGTGGGTTCTGGGTTGTTTTGTTTTGTTTTTTAATTCTTCTGGTGTCTCCTTCCTACTCAAGACTTTTGTGCCCTTAGCTCCAAACTCATCCCTCACCTTAGGCCAGACCTTTAGAAGGAGGGGACAGCAGTCAAGAGACAGAGTTGACCTACTTTTCTAGACTTGTACTGACAGCCATCCTGGGGTCTGCTGAGCTCCCGCTCCTTGTCACAGAGCTCACGCTTCCCTGTGCCATCTCCTCACGAACGCGATCCCCCTCACTCCCAACTGCAGACACGGGAAGGCCCCCATAAGGGAGCGGGGACTTTGAAACCTTTGAAAACCAAATCCTGAAATGACCAAATTCTGTCACCACTTTCCTGAGAAGGTGGTGAGATTTCTGAAATTCAGTCCCACTGCGACTTTGGTTCAGGCTCTTAGGGCTGTCTCGTTTTGGGTCCTGTGCATTAGACTGGGTCGGGTCCCCGTGTCACAAGGCCTTTGCTTCTCAGCCAGGGTGAAGGCTGTGGGTCTCTGAGCAGGTCGACTCCTGTACATGGAATGGCTTCCACATTTTCTCCCTTCCCCAACGTTTTATTATGAAAATGTTTCTGTCTCCATTCCTGGACCCACCTGAAAATGAGATGTCTCGGGGGAGGGAACACTGTCAGTCCAGCAGCTACAGGACCATATGTGGCTGGGCCTTTGGGACCCTAAGTCTGGCTCCACAGGGGACCCCTAACCAGCCCTAGGGCCACGCTCAGTCATGGCCTCGGGTGTCCTCTCTTTCCTCTTCAGAACGGTTTTAGCCCCAAGGACTGTTTTTCTGGTTAGAAAAGCAGATGCCTTTATTTTTTTAATATACCTTAAATCCTGGAGGGAAGTATAGCTCCTTTGTCAGGACAGAAACAATATAACATTGATAGTTTTGTTTTTGTTTTTTTAAAGATTTTATTTATTTATTTGAGACAGAGAGAATGAGAGAGAGAGAGCACATGAGAGGGGGGAGGGTCAGAGGGAGAAGCAGGCTCCCCGCCGAGCAGGGAGCCCGATGCGGGACTCGATCCCGGGACTCCAGGATCATGACCTGAGCCGAAGGCAGTCGCTTAACCAACTGAGCCACCCAGGCGCCCTGATAGTTATTTTTGATTCGTGAACAAAGGAGCCAGGAAAATGGGGGAGGCATCTTTCTGAGCATGCTTTGACCACCTTTGATTTGGGGCCGCCAAGTACACCTGGCGGTGGGCACCAGGCTTAAAGAGGAATGGTGATCGTCTTCTCTCTCGCCCGTCTCTGCCCCTACCAGGGGCCATCTCAGGGCCCCACATCCCTGGGGCTGCAGCCCGGAACCGTCCCTGGTGTTTGGGCTTGAGGAGGGGAGGGAGGAGGGGATGTGGCCTGGGAGCACGACAGCCCCGGAGGAGCCCTGAGGAATGAAATGGCTCTGCTTTTACCTGCTAGGTGGATGGTCAAGTCACAGGAGAAAAGCTGACCGCCTACACAGCCACCCCCGAGGCCATTTACGGCACCTCCCACGTGGCCATCTCTCCCAGCCACAGACTCTTACATGGGCACAGCTCTCTGAAGGAAACCTTTCGGAAGGCACTCGTTCCTGGCAAAGGTGAGCTGGCGAGTTCAGGCTAATGCAGGGATCACACCTTCTAGTTGGACATCAAGCAGTTCTCAGGTTCACAGTCTCTTCCCATATGTCATCCTGTGTGATTTGTTCTTCGCCTGAGCCTGACTTGTTAGTTTTTTATTTTCAAACAGGATAAATGAGAGCTTTGAAAATGTTGCTACCCCCGGTTTCACTTTGAGCGACTCGTTTGTCGGCTTCTTGAGTTTCTGACTGAAAGCTCAACTCTTTCTCTCTAGATACAATCTAGACTTCAAGTTCTTTCTGACAGGAATAGCATCTTCTGCCTAATTTATAATTCCATCGTCAAATAAGACTATCCTGATGATGGCGACAAGGAGGAAGCCAGTGAGAATCAGAGGAAGCATTTTCAAAAACTTCATCGTATTATTTTAGACTTCCCACAGTAATCTGAGCAGCTGAACAGCGTCCTGCTCAGCACAGGCCTTCAGTCAGTGGATCCAGCTGACCTGGAGTGGGCACAGCAGGTGTTACTGGTCAGTGAGGATTTGGGGAGGCCTGTGCGTTAGTCAGGATGCTATGGTTGCAAGCAACAGAATGCATTCCCTGGCCAACCCGGAGAACAAAGGGAACCTCCTGGAGGCTGTGGAAAGCTTGCTGACTAGCAGGAACCAGTCTGGAAGACGATCTGGATCAGGCAGCTGTGCGGTTTTGGTGGCAAGAGCTAATAGACAGTCTTTTGAGTGCCACTGACTGAGTGAATCTGCTCTCACCTCACCCTCAGGGTTTGGGGCACTTGGTCCAAGATTCCTGTTGCAGGGAAACTGTCTGAATGGTATAACTGAGGCCCATGGCCTTTTTCTTGGGCAAGGGAAGGTCAGGCACCTTTCTTGTTAGACCACCAAGACTAGATCCAGTGAGGAGGGGTCGCTTCCCGAAACAAACCCAGAGGCTCTTATTAGAGGAAGGCAGTATGGACCCTGGGCAGGCAAAAGGAAGTCCCCCATCAATTAGAAGTAGGTCTCTGGATGGGGCGCCTGGGTGGCGCAGTTGGTTGAACATCTACCTCTTGGTTTCTGCTAAGGGTCATGAGATTGAGCCCCACGTTGGGCTCTGTGCTCAGCAGAGTCTGCTTGAGATTCTCTCCCTCCCTCTCTCTTTCTCTCTCAAATAAATAAATAAATCTAAAAAGAAAAATAAGAAGAAGAAGTAGGTCTCTGGAGAAATGTAAATATTTCTATAAAAATCTCATCCTTATTTTCTTTTCACAGACTGTAAATTTCAACCCAAAGAACACAGTCTGAGTTATCGGGGTCTGTTTGAATTATTTGACTAACAAAAATGGTTTGTTTGGTGATATAAAGTGTTTTGGTTTTTTTTTTTTAATTGCTATTCTTAAAATAACCAGAATGAAAGGTTTCCTGGTATAAGGCTGGAAAGATAGACGATGTCATCCCAGCTTACCTCTGCTAAAGACTTTTTTTTTACTTATTTGACAGAGAGAGAGAGAGCACAAGCAGAGGGAGAAGCAGGCAGAGGGAGAGGGATAAACAGACTCCCCACGGAGCAGGGAGCCCGATGCAGGGCTCGACCCCAGGACCCTGGGATCACAAGTGCCCTGAGACTTTTTCTTTTTTTTGAGATTTTATTTATTTTGGAGCGCCTGGGTGGCTGAGTCATTAAGCATCTGCCTTTGGCTCAGGTCATGATCCCAGGGTCCTGGGATTGAGCCCTGAATTGGGCTCCTTGCTCCACGGGAAGCCTGCCTCCTTGTGTTCCTGCTCTCTCTCTCTCTCTCTGTGTCAAAAAAATAAATAAATAAAATCTTTTTAAAAAAAGGTTTTATTTATTTATTTGAAAGAGAGTGAGAGAGAGAGAGAGCACAAGCGAGGGAAGGGGCAGAGGGAGAAGGAGAAGGAGGCTCTCCACTGACCAGGGATCCCAATGCGGGGCTTGCTCCCAGGACCCTAGAATCATGACCTGAGCCAAAGGCAGACGCTTAACCAACTGAGCCACCCAGGTGCCCCTCTGCTGAAGACTTTTAATTGCTTACTTCCAGCATTGAAGCCAGGTTCAAATCAGTGAGCACTTAGGAAGAGCCTGCTGGTGCTAAGCGCTCGGGGATACACAGAGGACCAGTCCCCCGTCCTGCCCCCAGGGGGGCCATGACAAAGGAGAGCCAGACGCATGTGTGATTCACTCTGGCCCAAAACAGATACCACTTGCTGTCATCTCCTGTTGTTATGTATTGAAACAGAAAAAAGACATGTGTTAAAATTTCAGTGTTGTGCTCATAAAGTCCAGTGTAGCTATCTGTTTTATTTTCCACTTACTCAAAACAAGAACTGGATTCTTTTCAACTGTTTAGTTGAAAGGGAATACTCATAGTTTTTACTCTCATGAGCATTTTGGGATTCCTTGTGGGCTGTGATGGTTGAAGAATATCTAAAATCGAAAAACTAAAAAAATGTAAACATCTAGCCCTTAGATTTTGTTTTCTTACAGTTAATCTGGGGACACAAATTAAAATGAGGTAATATTAACAGGGACTTCATGAGACCGTACATTATGAAAGATGGAGCTCCTGACATGAAAGGCACTGGATAAATTCCAAATATTTTGATATGTAAGAAATTAAATTATTTTAGCAAATGCAAAGAGCGATGTTTTCATGATCATTTGGGGCATTGGCACCTCTGACTTGTCCCATCATTTCATTTTAGCGCTGAATGGCTGGCCAGCTTTATTCTCACCTCTTTTTAATAATCTCTGAAATAATTCCAAGTGGAACATTACACCTGGCTCTGTATTTTCCAATTCTAATTTTCAGAGTAGAAATACTCTTTTTGCAGATGTCAACTTATTCAAAGTCTCAAGATTAATTTGCACGTCAAGTCTCTGGATTTTGACATGTGGTGTTAGTTATGGAAGGCCAGTACGGTGCCTTGAGTGTAATGTAGTTTTTCTAAAAATCAAATGAAAATCATCATATGATTATGGATGTATGCCTTCTTTGGCCTTGGAGGTTACACTTTAAACCTGAGCGTTGTATTGCTGTTGTCATTTATCATTGCCGACCGGCTCCAGTCAGACGGGCAGCTTGATTTTTTTCCTCCAGTGTCAGGTTTTGAGGGTGACTAGTGACCGCTGAAAGCCAGGGATGTGATGGAATGTATCACTTGCAGGAGGTTAAATTCTCAAACATGGGTTCCTACAGCCACTAAGTTGGTTTCTGCATATCAGCTCCCGCGTGGGCACAAGATGGCCAAGGTTCTGGTCCCAGAGCCATCCTGTGACTTAAGGAAGGTCACTTCACCATTGTGAGTTTGGCCTTCCCAGCCAAGTGGGCGGGGTGGTTGTGGGGGGCCCTGCGGGGACAGAAGGGGCCCTGAGTAGCTCAGAGGAGGATGGTGACACCTGTGGATGGGGGCTCATCCTTGGCAGAGGTCAAGCAGGAGGACCAGCAAACCATGGGTTAAGAGACAGTGACGATAGAAGAACAGTGCTTGTCAGAGTGGAGGGGCCAGAGCAGCTCCCAGACGTTTCTGGAAGGCAGCAAGGGCAGAGGCTCCAGGGACGCTGCCCTGATTTCTGGCTGGGTCGACTGGGTTGCTGATGTTATTGACTAGAAGCACTGTGTTTTGCTCAGCCCCCTGTAATTTGGCATAGATTCCTTTAAGAGAGCAAAAAGTCAGGTGCTTCCCCATAGAGTTCTGCAAACTGAGTTTAATTTCTATCATTCACGTTGCCTCCTTCTCTCAGCTGACCGCCTCTGACTTAAGTCGTGTTATGTAAGCTCTGACTCAATGGGAGCTAGAAACCATAAAAAGCATCAATAGGGAAATATCATCGGAGTTCTAGAAGCTGTTCTGTCTTTTTCCTGGCGTCTTTTCTTACATTTCTAATATTAAAATAATATTCAAACCCTGAGGCTTTGGAACCACACATTTCAGCTCTGAGTCACCAGCGGTCTCCACAGGACGTTTATTGCCGAAAGGGTAAGTGAGGTCTCCCTAAAGGGAACCTCAGAACCCCGTTGTTACTGCCACATCAGAGAGCCTCGTCTCCCCAGGAGCCCCGGAGCATTAAATAATTAATTGCTCACTCCTGTCCTCCCCCTTTCTGCTCTGTATGTGTGTGGGGATGGGATCCTATAGGTTATAGTCTGTTCTTTAATCAAACTGTTCCCTCTGCCATCTTTCCAGCACATGCTAATAGATGTTATGTGGAGGGAGGGGCCTCTGCGCTCCCATAACCTGGATAAACAAAGATGAACAGGTTTCTGTGCTCCTGGACTTCTCACAAACTTTGCCACGCCATTGCGCACTGCCACTGTGTCCGAGAGCAGGTCACGTGACACTTCCCACACTCCTTTGACCACACAACCCTGGTCCCACAGAGTATCCCTGCGAGGATCACTGCTTTGCTGATCACTGAACAAAAGCCACCTGTTTGTTTTTTCCAGAAGGCACGAAAGACAGGCCTGCTCTGCAGTGGGGCCCCGAGGGCGGAGGGCACCTTTGGGCCCAGAGCAGGGAGAGCAGCAGAGGGAGAGGGAGAAGCAGGCTCCCCACTGAGCAAGGAGCCTGATGCGGGACCCGATCCCAGGACCCTGGGATCACGACCTGAGCCGAAGGCAGACACTTAACCGACTGAGCCACCCAGGCGCCCCCAGTATATCTGCAGAATTACGCACAGTTTTAGGACATTTTTGTCACCCCAAAGAGATCCCATATCCTATCCCCACTGTTTCCCCCAGCCCTAGGCAGCCACTGGTCTGCTTTGTCCATAGATTTGCCAGTTCTGGACATTTCATATAAATGGAATCATGCAGTATTTTGTCCTTTTGTAACTGGCTTCTTTGACTTAGTATAATGTTCTCAAGGCTCATCCATGTTGTAGCCTGTGTGAGTACTTTATTCCCTTTTATTTCAGAATAATATTGTGCATTTTGTTCATCCATTCATCAGTTGATGGACATTCTAGCTACTTTCTTGCTACTCTGAGTGGTGCGGCTGTGAACATAAGTACAGATTTCTGTGTGGACATATGCTTTCATTTCCTCACGTATGTGTCTAGGAGTGGACTTGCTGGGTCATATGGTAGCTCTGTGTTTAACTGGTTGAGGAAGTATCGGAGTTTCCCAGAGCAGCTACACCATTTCACATTCGTCCCAACAGTGTACCAGGGCTCCGATTTCTCTACATCTTCGCCAGTGCTTGTTATTGTCTGTCTTTCTGCTGATGATCATCCCAGTGGGTGGGGAGTGGTGTCTCATGGGTTTGATTTGCATTTACCCAATGGCTAGTGATGCTGAGCATCTTTGCATGTGCTTGTTGGCTATTTGTGTATCTTTTTTGGAGACAGGTCTGTTCAGACTCTCTGCCCATTTTTTAATTGAATTGTCTTTCTGTTGTTAATTTTTTTTTAAGATTTTATTTATTTGACAGAGAGATATAGCGAGAGAGGGAACACAAGCAGGGGGAGTGGGAGAGGGAGAAGCAGGCTCTCTGCTGAGTAGGGAGCCCGATGCGGGGCTCAATTCCAGGACCCTGGGATCATGACCTGAGCCGAAGGCAGACTTTTAACGACTGAGCCACCCAGGTGCCCCTCCGCCTTCATTCTTTTGCATGTGGTCATATTACCTTTTTTTTAAAAAATTATTTTATTTATTTGAGAGAGAGAGCGAGAGGGAGTGAGAGAGCACGTGTGAGCAGGGAGAGGGGCAGAGGGGGGAGGAGAGGGAGAGGGAAAAAATCTTAAGCAGACTCCTCACTGAGTGCAGAGCCCGATGTAGGGCTCGATCCCACTACCCTGAGACCATGACCTGAGCTGAAACCAAGGGTCGGATGCTCAACCAACTGAACCACCCAGGTGCCCCAGTGTGTGGTCATACTACTTTTTAGTTCATGTTCCCACAGAAACGTATCTTAAAGAAAAGACAGCTTCTGTCTTTATGTTTTGGTTTTCATATAATATGATTTCAGAAAGTGGGGGTTTTTTATTTGTTTTTAGGCAGGCTTCACAATTCTTTTTTAATCCATACACAATATTCTGTTAACTCGATGTACCATCATATTCTCAGTCTTCCCTATGATGTTGAACATTTGGCCTTTTCATGTTTGGGGCTGTCACGGACATAGCTGCTATCCATATTTATATCCACAAAGCTCTTTTCCTCTATAGAATTACTTCCTTAAGAGACATTCCCCAGAGTGGGATTTATGTGGTCACAGGTTATGAACATTTTTCTAGTTCTTGTTACAGGTAGCTTTTATTGGTTTTGGAAAGGGCTATAATCGGTTTACAGTGCTGTATCCAATGATACACAAATTTCAGTGCAACTTCGCAAGTATTGATGGTACCCTTCTAAAAGTTTTTGCTAACTTATCAGGTGTAAAATGATAATACTTCCAGATTATGTTAATTTCTCTTTCTTCTTTTTTTAAAAATTAACTTGTGTTTTGTAAGATCCAAGTGATATATGTATATCACATGAAAAGTGAGTTGTCAAAGAGTATCAGCAACAGCAGGAGCTTCCTTACCCAGCCACCTCGAATCATTTTAGGTATGTGTTACTTAGGGTGTAAGTTTGGTGGCTACGACAGAGTCCTGAAAACACAGTGACTTAAAAAGATAAAAGTTTGGGCGCCTGGGTGGCTCAGTTGGTTAAGCAACTGCCTTCGGCTCAGGTCATGATCCTGGAGTCCCTGGATCGAGTCCCGCATCGGGCTCCCTGCTCGGCAGGGAGTTTGCTTCTCCCTCTGACCCTCCCCCGTCTCATGTGCTCTCTCTCATTCTCTCTCTCTCAAATAAATAAATAAAATCTTTATAAAAAAAAAAAAAAGAAGTTTATTTTTGCCCACCTGAATCTCAAAGCAAGTATGACAAGTCTGCCCTGTGAGTCAGTCATGGCCAAGGCTCTTTCTGCCTTCCCACTCTGTCCTTCAAGGGTCTTACCCTTACCTATGTGTTCTGAGATGTTCTGCACTTCATCTGCATTGCAGTAAGTCAGAAGCAGGGAAAGAAGGGCATGTTCCTTCCCTCTGAGAGCATGCCCTAAAAGTTGCTTCTGAACATACCCCAAGGCCACGCCTAGTGCAAGGGAGGCTGAGCAGTGCTGTTGTGAGCTATGCAGACGTGTGTCCAACTAAATGTTCTGTTGCTGAATCAGAAGGTGAGGCAGGGGGTGCCTGGGTGGCTCAATCGTTAAGCGTCTGCCTTCGGCTCAGGTCATGATCCCAGGGTCCTGGGATGGAGCCCCGCATCGGGCTCCCTGCTTGGTGGGAGGCCTGCTTCTCCCTCTCCCACTCCCCCTGCTGTGTTCCCTCTCTCGCTGTCTGTCTCTCTCTGTCAAATAAATAAATAAAATCTTTAAAAAAAAAAAAAAAAGGCGGCGAGGCAGGTCTGTGGTCGACTGTCGGGTCTGTGCCACAGCTGTTTCTATGGTTCAGACCTCCACGTGTCTGTATAATACGCCTACCCTGTTCCCTCTCAGTTCACCAGTTCTCGACATTACCCTGCAACTTTTACTCGTGCACCACCTCCCCTCATCTTCCATCCTCTTCATCACATTTTATCATAATTGCAGACTTTGCACACATACATGTCATCTTTGAGAAGGGGCAGTACGGAATCAGAAATACGGGTCTCCATTTTGAGAAGTGTCCGCACTTAAGCAGCTCAGGGCAGCAGGTGCTTCCCAGCCTTGGGACCATGGGTGCTGCTGAACCTCTGCCTTGGAGACCCGTTTGGGTTATATGTCACTCTGTCCCCACTGTAACCTGTCTTGTGCTTCCTGACCCCTGCAAGATGAAAGAACAGAAGAGCTGGCTTAGATGCCTACAGAGCTTATCTTTCCCTCTTTGAAAAGAATACATCTTACTTCCTGGGCATATTTTAACTTTGGGGTTTGTAAAACATCTTTTAGATAATTATATGAAGTCGTAAAATATGGCGAATATAAATAGATTTGACAAATTATAACTGTTGTCATTTGCTTATGTTGCAGTAAGCTCAAGTGAACTCACTAATTGTTTACCCCTTTCATCCCTTCTTCCTTTGGGACTGTGTTTGGGTCTTCATGCTTCCATTCCTGTAGATAGTCATTTAAGTATTTTATTATGACCACATAAATACCGTTCACAACTGAGCCAAGTATACTATGATTCCATTTTCCTTTTGGTAATATACTTTCTGTTTTGCCTGAAGTTAATGATGTCCTTATTTTTTTTCATTTGCTTTGTGTTCTTTGGATTTCTAAGTCTTCCCACACCCTCCCAGAGGCTCTTTTAAAACTCCTCTCAATATAGTTTTCTACATATTCCAACCTGTCATATAATGTATTGATGCTCCTTTTTCCCCTGAAGATGCTTCCTGGGCCCTCTGTCCTGCACAGGCCTGACCTGGTCACTCTCCAGGCCTCTGCTGCCCATCTGCCATCCTACGGCTTCCCTCTGTCTTTGTTCTGAGAGTGTCTTGACCCTCTTTTCTTTGTTGGGTCTTCTGTTTCCTAGATCCCATTTCTGTCTCTTTCTTGATTTACCCCTTTGTTTTGCTGGAACACATCCTCCACTGTCCTAAAAAAGGGTAGTTGGGAAGAACTGTCCTGTCTTCGTGTGTCCAGAACTCTCCTGCTCTCTGCTTAGTTATTCTCTACTCTCCTATCCACTTCCATCTTCAGGTGCCAGGATTTGGAATTCCTGACATTGCTTTAGTCACCATAGATTTTTGTGTTGCTTATTCTTCTGTATATTTGAGGTATTTTTCAAAAGGAAAAGGGGTGGCGGGACCATCTTTACTTTACCATCTGTAAAGTAAAAATGCCATTTCACTTCTTTGGTTCTGAGCATAGATGAACATTTTTGTGTACTTGTTTAATCTTTTGATTTTCTGCTGGTGTGAATTATCCATTAATACCTTCAAAGAACAGATTCTTTAACAATTAGCACAAACACAGAAGTCCTCATGCTTATTTTTCTCACTTGTCTCCTCTGAGACTCAGATGGTGTTAGTACCCCAGCTGTCACTCGCTCTCATTTTCAGATTGCCTCACGCCCGTGACGGCTGTGAACATGCTCACCCAGCAGGAGGTCCCTGTCGTTATCTTGGCCAAAGCTGACTTGGAGGGCTCTCTGGATTCCAAAATAGGTAAGTAGCTATTAAAATATAATCAGGATAATATACTCAGCAGGCTTCAGATCAAAATACCAGCCTGTTGCTGTCAACCGGAAGAGCTCACTGCTGAGTCCACGGTCTGTTCTGCCTCTTTGGGAAAATGATAGGCCCCTTCATGCATCCATTCCCTATTTAAGAGCTACATTTTGAAAACATACCCAGTATACCACACCTTGCTAGTAGTTGCTCTTGAGAATAATAAAAAGTGGCCCACAGATCTGGCCAATAGAGCTGGTTGGTGAGACTCATACATGTGATACGGGGAACAGTACAACTCAGATGAAATCTGATTTCAGAGCTCGTAGAACCAACCACGACTGCAGAGATGGGTATTCTGAGCACAAGTGATGGACTGGGCTGGGTTTTGGTGAAGGCTTGAGGAGGTGAACTTGAGCCCTCTAGGGAAAGGACCCTGACACAGCAGTCAAGTGGAAGGCGCATTTAGAACTGTGCATTGATTGTCCTCTGCAGCTTTGCTCATCCCTGGGAGTTCTGAGGTGTTGTCACCTAGCAGAGGCCGGGGGTGAGCTGAGGACTGAGAGCTAGTGACAGCCCGTCCAAGATCCACTCTTCGGATGGACCCAAGCGCCCCTCTTCCCCAACATTCCCGCTGCAAATCCCAGCCAGTCTCAAAGTGCCAAAAGCCTGCAGAGAAAGTTCCTTCTGCACTCTCGATTTCCTGGTACCCAGAAGAAATAGCATTTCTTACCGAAATCATGTTTTCCCTCCCGATTCCCAGATCAGTTTTTGACAAAAGTGATTTGAAGAAACATCCAAACAGAAAATGGATATTAAGCCATTCAGGTCATTCCCTTCTGACCATTTAAACCTAGAAAGGGTGTTGCTTAAGGGAAATAATTCCTTCCTTTTTTTTTTTTTTAAGATTTTATTTATTTATTTGACAGAGAGAGACAGGGAGAGAGGGAACATAAGCAGGGGGAGTGGGAGAGGGAGAAGCAGGCTCCCCACAGGGAGCCCAGCACGGGGCTTGATCCCAGGACCCTGGGATCATGACCTGAGCCAAAGGCAGATGCTTAACTGAATGAGCCACTCAAATAATTCCTTCTGTTATTTTTCTGTATTTCATAATTAGTAAGATTCATTAATACAACCAGGCAAGATAGGCAATAAAGGAAGCTGTTGTTGATGTGGATTTTTGCTTTTTTGGGGGGGCGGGACTGTATTTTGAGTCAAATTACTGGCACAATATTGAAAATTCTGAAAGAAAAAAAAAATCTGATTTTTTTTTTGGATGTGCATGGAAATCATTTTCCCTGTGGTCTTGATTTCCCACAGTTACATTATTAACATTTTCTAAGTTATTGCTTCTTGACTTCCAAGAACAAGCAATAGAAATAAAAAAGAGATAAAGCAGTGTTTTTGCCATCCCACCTACACGTTACAGATAGTTCACATCCTGCTGAGCCCCACATAACCCACACTGTGGTCCACAGCATTCTTTATGTGGCCAAATAAATTTTTTGGCCACAGTGTCTCCATTTGAACATTTCTCCTGGTTACTCCAAACCATATGCTTTGGGAACACAGTGAGTGACTCTCTTCCCTTCTTGACCATGAACACCTTCCAGTAATACTGCTTGCCCTTCGTCCTCACCCTCCCATATCCTTCAAGTCCACTCCCAACATTTATTTGCCTTGTTAGATGCTTTTTTTTTTTGGTCAGTAATCTCAGATGGAACACCCCAGAACTTTCCATCATACCACGGAGCTTTCTGTCTTGCCAAGGAGCTTTAGAACATGTCTCCCAAACATGAAATAACCCTCGTCATCAGGCGGTGTTCCAAATTTCACGGAAATCTGACTTCAGCACTTTGTGCGTTGTCCTTAGTCTTCCTGCTCAGTAGCCACGGAACGTGTTGTTTCTGCAGGGACGTCAGCAGTTTAGACAGCGACCTGCAGCAGGGGTCCTCCACCAGGGGGCGATTTTGCCCCCTCCTGGAGGGGGGGGGTGGCATGTGGCAATTTTTCAGTCCTTTTTCTGTCACTTCCGGGGAGTGCTAGAGACCAGGAGCACCCCCCAGCATTCCTGCGATGCTCAGCATAGCCTCACAACGATGTCGTGCCAAGATTGAGAATGTCTGCCCTGCAGACCCAACCACCGACAAGCTTGTTTTGACGCAGAGCTGAAGCCGAAAGTCGGCCTTGGCCCTTTGGATGAGCGATTCACTTATGCTCAACTCCCATCTCAGGCATGTGTGGGCTGAAGAAGAAATTTCTATTCGGACTGCACGTATCATTGCCTTTGGGAACAAAGCATAGCGTGAGGAAACACAGTTCCCAGCTTTCCACTTCGGGACTGTGTGGATTTTTCTAGGGCGCCAGGAAATGCTGGAGCTGGCAGCCCTGCTTCTCGAGAGAATGCCGCTGTCCTTGGTCCCTGAGGGAATTCAGACAAGAGGCTTCTCCAGATGCTTGTGATTCACGATTTCAGTGACAAAAGCCCCCCAAATCTTATCTTTTAGAATCACAACTATTTAAGATTTTTTTATTTATTTATTTGAGAGAGAGAGAATGAGAGACAGAAAGCAGGAGAGGGAGGAGGGTCAGAGGGAGAAGCAGACTCCCCGCCTAGCAGGGAGCCCGATGTGGGACTCGATCCCAGGACTCCAGGACCATGACCTGAGCCGAAGGCAGTCGCTTAACCAACTGAGCCACCCAGGCGCCCCTAGAATCACAACTATTTAAAAAAAGAAATGAAGCACAGGATAAAGACTGAAAGGAAATCATGCCGCCATAGTAAGCTGGTTGTATGAGGGTGGGGGGGAGGGTGTTTCTCCAAGACTGTCCTCCGTTTTCCCAAGGAATACACTGCATTTTTAGAACCTTTGTAGCTAAAAGAGAGTCTCCCTGAGGAGGCTAAAGCCGAGCGTCAGTGCTGTCCGTTATTTTGTGACTTGGGTATTTGCAAAGAAGGTGTTCTGTGTTTCTTGCCCTCTGAATAGGAATTCCGAGCACCAGTCCAGAGGACAGCACCTTAGCCCAGACCCTGGGCCTCCCCTACTCCGACGTCATTGAAACTTTGCCGGATGGCACAGAGAGAATGAGCAGCTCTGCCGAGGTTGGTTCCCCGGGGCACGGGCCTAACAGCTTCTCCAATCATGACCTTGACCTGGGTTTGATGAGACCTTTTCCTTCAGGTGCAGATTCCAACCTGCCATTTCACTCATCCCCACACCTCAAGGTCTTGCAGCCTCGTTTTATAATCTGTGAAAACAAAACAATATTCTTTTTCAAGATCTAGAAATTTATCAACTCTAAGTCAAGCCCAGTCCTAGAATAGTATGGTTATCATAGTCACTATATTTTGGGAATCTTCTGCTTGGGGAAAAAAAATAAAATCTCTCTTCCAGGAAAACAGATTCCTTGGGAGGGTGACCAAAATTGGCTGTTCTTCCTAGACATTTCTATTCTCCCCAGATGACTGACTTGTTTCCGCCCAAATTTGAACTCATGTATAGAAATGAACACCAAGGTTGAATCACGTTTATTTGGGCCAGGTTCTCTCTTGCCAGGTGGCAGATCTGGCAGGAATTGACCTCAGCCTTGCTCTTGACCCAGGCCAGGAAGTGTGATGGAAGGGGTAGGGTGAGGGGCGAGTGGGAAACAGCAGAGACGGTGCTTCTCCAACCTAAGCACACCCCAGAATCGGCTGGTGCCTTGTTGATACACACACACACAGAGTGCCTCGCCCTCGACCTGGGGATTCTGATTCAGCAGCCCCAGGTAGAACCCAGGAACATATATTTCTAACAAGTTTTCAGGTGCTGCTGCTGATCCAGGATCCACATTTTGAGAATCACCGGCCCAGAGCCTTGCTACTCAAAGTCCGGTCCCTGGACCTGGAACACTGGCATCACTGGCCCCAGCCTGGGTGATCCTGAGTCAATTAGACCTGAAGATCCAGGATTTTCAGGTTTGGGATTATGTGGCTAGAGGATATTTTATAGATATGTATATAGATAAATATATAAAAAGAACGAGAATATGGCCAGGTTTTTTCCTTACCTGAGTGACAGTGTTTTCTGACCTCACATTTGTGCCTTCACAACCTAAATGGTAGTAAGATGCTCTAAGTTGTTGAATCTTAAACCTTTTAGACTACATTGGAGCAGACTCCCTGGAGGTGTAACAGAGCCACACCAAGGTGCTCGTACGGGAGCCCTCAATATCTCTCTGAAGAGCAAGAAAGGGGATACTCGTGGCCAAAATTCGGCTTCTGATGTGCCCAGAGAGCTGCCCACTCCTTACTATAGGACTGACGTTAATTATGCTCCCTGGCTTCCTCAGATCACTTCAGGCGGTCTGTTGAATCCTCCCCTGGCTCTCGACTGAATATCTAGGATAATGAATTCTTTCAGTGGATGGAAGGAGAACAGGTGGTAAAAGGCTCCCGTCATCTGTGAGCTTCAGGAATGTAGAGACAGTGATACGTGGAGGAGGTAGCCTTTCAAGAGAGCTTGCGATCATTATGTCCCGTAATTATATGAAGGTGGGAGTGTGGAGCATCAAAGATGCCTCCCAGAGGGTGCGTGCGTCCTTGGTAGCAAACTGTATGTGTGCCTCAGAAGACACTGCAGACCCCAAGGAGGGGGCTGCTTTTGGTAAACATCGCTATACTTAGATCTTTATGCCTCAGGATTGTAAGCTCCTTGCGGGCAGGGGGCAGAGCATCTTTATCTTTGTGCCCCCAACGTCTGGCCGAAGCCTGGCACTTAGTAGGGATGAAGTCCATCGACAGTGAACCAATTCTAGGGTACCCACGATCCTGGGTACCCTGTTGGCATTCCGTGCTGGCTCAATTCTCATTATTAGCTTGGTTCCCTGAAAAGCATCAGGTGAAGAGAGAAATTTCTCTTTTCTACTTTCATTGTCTTGCTCTGCTCTCTATAAAATGGGCGCATTTAAATATAAAAGGAGTGGTTCAGGTCCATCCAGCTGTGGCCCCAATTTGTTCCCCTGCTTGCCAAATTACTTCCGCTGTAGGATATTGAATTTTCCTTCCTGGATTATTTTTTCCCCCAACAGGGGACTCGTCATTAGAAATACATATCATGCAGTTCTTTGCTGGCAGCTCAGTGCTGAGAGTTGATGATCCCTGTACTATCTCGGGGCTCAGGTGATAAGGAGAGCCACAGAACCAGGACCGGTTTGCCCGTGAGACACGGTGGACACAGTGCTTTGGGGTCACGGTACTTTTAGGGGTCCCCTAAAAGATGTTCATTTCTTTTAAAATCAGAGGGAAAAAATGGAATTTTTCGGGTCAAAATAATGTTCATCTTCTTTCAATACAGTCACAAAACGTAATTTTAATACTTCCTAAGGATGGGGCGCCTTGTGGCTCAGTCGTTAAGTGTCTGCCTTCGGCTCAGGTCATGATCTCCGGGTCCTGGGATCAATCCCACATTGAGCACCCTGCTCCTCGGGGAGCCTGCTTCTCCCTCTGCCTGCCGCTCCCCCTGCTTGTGCTCGCTCTCTCTCTCTCAAATATATAAATAAAGATCTTTATTTAAAAAAAAAAAAAACTGTCCTAGGGAGGAAGGGGCCACAGAGGTGAAGGCACCTGGGGCTCATAAAGTCACAACAAGGCTCTGCACAGACAACACACCAAAACAGCAATTTGGAGGGGCGGCGTGGCGGGTGACAGCTTGTCCTGTGGAAGGAAGCATAGGATCTCTCTCCTTTCCCTCACAGTTCACAGGCATGAGCCGGCAGGATGCGTTTCTAGCCTTGACTCAGCAAGCCCGGAGGAAGAGGGTAGGTGGAGACGTGACAAGCCACAAACTGAAGGACTGGCTGATCTCGCGACAGCGGTACTGGGGCACGCCCATCCCCATGGTCCACTGCCCGGCCTGCGGCCCGGTGGCCGTGCCTCTGCAGGATTTGCCCGTGACCTTGCCCCACATCCCATCTTTCACCGGCAAAGGAGGCTCCCCACTGGCCACGGCTTCGGAGTGGGTGAACTGCACCTGCCCTAGGTAAGGAACTACCCGCCCCCGGGCCTTGGCGTGGTCTGTGGCCCTGGCACCCCGGCTGCAGTTTCAGGCTCTTTTTCCAGTGCTCCCACCAGCCTGGAAAGAATACTCTGGGGTCTTTCTGTCCACTCACATCTTTACCAGAAATACCTGCCAACCGATGGAAAGCTGCACGTTTTCATCATGGCTTTGTAAAGGACCACTTTCTTCCATTTCATATTCCAGAGTGCTTCTTGGAGATGGGAGAAAAATGTTTTCTCCTCTCTGCCTTTGTTTTCCCACCTTGTCACTGATAACAGCAGAGATTTTCTTACACGCAGTAGAGTGGTAGCTCCGAGGGGGGCTGTGCGCTGGGGTTTCATTCTTTAAGACACGGAACATCTCGTTTTGGAGGTAGGATTGTGTTTTACTGTTAGCTCACTGGCGTACCTCGAATGATTTTTGGGATACCATACCAGCTAATTAAACAAATAACCCAGCCCAGCTCCAGCATCTTCCTACTTCCTTCTGTGGAGAAGCCATTTTTTCTCTGCCTTATAGATCAGGATGAGGATGTTAAAATAATCTGGTCCAGAGCTGAGTTATGAGGTTGGTAGTCAGGTAACCCTAGTGCAGTTGAAAGGCCCAAGCTGGGAAGTCAGATAATAATGGACTCAAGTCTTGGCCCCCCCCTTTAACTAGCCGTGTGACCTTGGAAAAGTCAAGTGACTTCTCTGAGCTTTGATTTTTTTTTTTTTTGACAGAGAGAGAGACAGCGAGAGAGGGAACACAAGCAGGGGGAGTGGGAGAGGGAGAAGCAGGCTTCCCGCTGAGCAAGGAGCCCGATGTGGGGCTCGATCCCAGGACCCTGGGATCATGACCTGAGCCGAAGGCAGACGCTTAACGACTGAGCCACCCAGGTGCCCCTGAGCTTTGATTTTCTTATCGGAAACTAAAATAACCTCCTCGAAGGGCTGCTCAGAAGACTAGAATTAACACCCGCAATCCTGCACAGTGATGCCTAACAGACAAACATCCAGTAAATGGAAGTGTTACCACCCTCCTCCCAGGTGCTCACCCAGGTGGTTTTAAGATTTGAGATGGGGCTTGTGGGCAGAAACAGAGGGAGCTCTGGGCCTTTTCAGGGTAGAATCGTGGGCTCCAGGAGAAAATAGCACACCCTCTTTATTAATGAGATGCGACAAAAGGGTTTCCCTGCCAAAAGCCCTGGTGGCCTTCACACCAGCTACTGCAGCCCAGGGCCCGTCTGGTGGGGATAAGGCTTCCGACCTTGGCTGCGGATTCCTGGAGGTCAGAGCCCAGGCCGTGGTATTGGTCAAGGCTCCCTGGATGATTCTAATGAGCAATCCAGGACCGACAGTCATGGAACCAGCATGGCCAAGCAGGGCCGCAGAGCCCAACAGATGTGGATTCCTTACTCTCGAGCTCCAAGACCTTGGGCAGATTTCTTAACCTCTCTGAATTTTAGTTACTTAATCTGCAAAATGGGGACGTGAATAGTCTCTACCTCGTAATCCCCAGGGTTCCTGGGGATTAAAGGAGAGAATGCCGGGGAAGCATTTGGCTCAGTGCCTGCATCCACTGTTACCGTTAGTACCGTTGAAGCTGATGACGATCATACTGTTGACACTGTCATCATCATCTATCCCTCCCACTTACCAAGTAGCTATGCCATGTAAACCAGCTTTTAGTGGCAGCAGTAAGATGTGTTGGTTGTCCTCAAGTCCCACGTGACCATTACAAAGAAAATCAGCATGGCAAGTTGTAGGCAGACGTTACTCCTTTGATCGGTTGGGCCCTGCATTTTCTTCCTGATTTGTACACCTGTCCCAGTGGTGAGGAGAAGTAACCTTTATCTTGTAAATATTTGCCCAAATAGTGTCTGTGTTCTGGTTGATTGCTCTCCACGTAAAAAGATCTGGCTTTAATTTAGAGATGCACTGTGGAGATCAGTGTCTGATAGCAGCCCTGGGTGGTAGGAAAGAGGATTCCCTCGGGCTCTTTCCCATCAACACCTGCCCCCCGGGGACCACCACTGTTCCCAAAGGGAGGCACCTGTGAGTCCCAAGGCTCCAAGGATCTGGGGCTCCTGTGTCTCTGTTCAGCCATTTCTGTTTAATAAGTGGGAGATGGGGGGCTAGCTGTTTCCTTCGGTACAATTTGTAAAGCCAGTATGAACTGCTTCACAGATGGAAGATATAAATGCAGGCCTTCTTTCGTTTTTAAATTAAAAGCAGACTCTTGCCCTGGCATGCAAAATCAGCAGAAGGTTCATCAGTTCCTCTTGGGGCTCCTTGTGTCCCTCCTCAAAATCTCCAAGAACCCCCAAGGACTGAGACTGCCCGCAGGGCAGCATTTAGAAGGGCAGTTGGTCCCTCTTCCAAGCCTCAAGAGGGAAAACCTGGAGTCAGAAACGTGTTCTCCAGCTTGTTCTCACTGCCACAAAGGCCCCTGTCACCTATTGGTAGCTCATAGTAGCTGGCTCGATGCATCCACTGCTGATCCAGGCCGTGAGGAGTCTTCAGGGGGGCTGGGCCCCTTCTAGACTAGGCTTGACTAAGGGCACCCTCTCTTGGGTTCCTAGAAGTTCTGGGTTTTTTTGTACCCGGTTTGTCCCGTCCCATGGGCCCATCACACTGGTTCTGCTTCAGAATCGGTTCATCAGTTGGGCCCTTATGGGACCTTCGTCCTCCCCAGGCATCCCCATCCCGAGGATGAGGATCACTTGTTCTTTTCAGCCCTTCACACACCAGGGATCTCGCTTCGTTTGCTTCCTGGAACAGTAGGGACATCTTCACCCTTCTGTGTCCTGTCCTTCGGCGGTGGGCGCATTGGAAGGGAGCTCCTGATTTGTGGTGTTTGCCAGTTTCTGTAGTATACATACTTCCACCAAAAGCTAGTTTCAGGCTATGAACTTGACATCACTTGTCACTGAGTTGGGAAGTGGTGCGAACCGTTGATTCTCACAAGCCGGTATGAGTTGGCTCTAGCACACCACTGCGCTTGGGCCCCCAAGGTGACCTCTCTTCCCAAGGTTACCCTAGTGGGTTTCGATTTCTGCACCCCTGGCCCTCGCAGAGATAGAGAAAACCCAAGTTCATTCTTTTTTTTTTCTTTAAAGATTTTATTTATTTATATGACAGAGAGACACACAGCGAGAGAGGGAACACAAGCAGGGGGAGTGGGAGAGGGAGAAGCAGACTCCCTGCCGAGCAGGGAGCCCGACGCGGGGCCGACGAGGGGCTCGATCCCAGGACCCTGGGTCATGACCCGAGCTGAAGGCAGACGCCCAACGACTGAGCCACCCAGGCGCCCCCCAAGTTCTTTCTTTAGTACAACGTCTCTGTTTGGTTTTCAGCTTCTCTTCGTAAGTTGATTTGCTTCATAGGTATCACACGGTAGGCATTGGCTGAAGGCAATCTTGACATGCCTAAAATAGAAGTTAACGTGCAAAAGAGGGCACTCCTGGCTTATCCACATAGGTTGTTAGATTTTCTACCAGGTAAAATTTAGACACGTGGAGAATAAGGCTTTTAATTGTTGAAGATTTAAATTTTTCTTTGTAAATTTCCTTAAAACGTCCGGTACTAAACAATACAAAAGGAGAGCATTCTCTGAATTGCCGATCCATGATGAGGCATTGTTCTTGTGACAGTCTGAATGGATGCTAAATTGTCAGCGCTTTCTCAAAAGCCAGTGGAACACTGCATTAAAACTTAAAAAGAAACCAGTTGATGAACTTCCTTTATTTCTCAGGTGCAAGGGAGCTGCCAAGAGAGAGACGGACACGATGGATACCTTTGTCGATTCTGCTTGGTACTACTTTAGATATACCGACCCGTGGAATACTCAGACGTAAGGCCTTGCTGCATCCTTTGAGCGTGTGTGGGTTTGGGTCCTCCAAGGAGCAGACACCAAGACAGAATTCTATATGGGAGAGATTTACTGGGGGCAGCGCCCGAAAGGATGGGGGGTGGGGAGGGAGCAGGAATTGGTGGGGAGATCCCTCAGACCACTATGCAGTCCCCACACCTGAGAAGCAAGTAGGGGAAGGAAGGAGGGTTGGGTCGGAAGAGTCTCAGACTACAGTGCAGCTCTGAGAAAGTCTCAGCCAGGCCGATGGAAGCCCCGAGCAAAGCTTGTCCAGCAGAGAGTCCCAAGTCCAGCAGAGGTGCCGCGGCGCTGGTCCCCTCCCTCTGGGAGAACAGGCTCTGGAAGCTGCTGGTCAGCCGTGCCCCCTGAAACAGGCCCTCCCAAGGGAGTGTGTCAGATTATTAAATTAGGTGCTTCACAGCCAAGCGAATCCCACGTACAAGAAAAATAAAAACCGAAGAAGGAAGAAAATGCTGTTGTAATACCCTTCATGGCCCTGTGGTGAACTGCATTTATGGGGTTATAAAGATGTAATGCTGTTTACTTAACAGAAAAAAATGATGGGAGGGAAGGAGGTAGGGAGCGTGAGGGAGTTAGGAAGCATTGCCTTTTGTCACATACACACAGTAATTTCTAAAATTGATAAATCAATAAAGAGTATAATTGCCAGAAGAAACAGCTACAGAATTCCAAGTGGCTAAGGGGGCGGCGGGGGGGAGGCGGGCGTGGTGCTCATGAAGGCAGGGGCTGGGGACCAGTGTTGAAACGACAAAGCTCTCAGTACAGTCTGAGTTTTCAGCCATGGGCAGGTTTCTTAGACAAAGGTAAATACGTGAATAAGAGAAAGAGGGTCGTAGGGAGAGGGGGTAAAGAGAATGAGCAAAAGAAAGCAATCACAGAGCTCAGGAAAACCGCAACCACGTCCTTCAAAGACTTTGCCAGGTTGCTCTTGTCCAAAGGAAAACCATTGCCCTCAAACCCCAAAGTCCACATATAAAAATGTCCCCCCTTTTTTCTTCAGTGGTTGTAAACTAATGCATTTCCAGTGGGATTTGGCGCTCCTGCCCTCCCTCCCCCCACCCCCAGCCAGAGTCCCACCCTGCAGTACTGTGATTTCTGTCATTCGAGTCCAGGCCATCCAGGAGTGAGGGGACCCTGAGTAAATGGTGGCCAGAAAGACAAGATGCACGGGGACTACTGTGGCAGGGAAGCGGGGCCCCTCCTCTGACTCCTCCTTCTAGAAGGGGCTGCTGGTACCTTCTGTTCTTTAGCAGTTGCTTAGAATGCCAAGGCAATCAGGCCCTACCTGTCAGAATGCTTCAGAGGAAAATCTTCTTACAGATGATGGAGGCTCTACATCAGTGATGGACCCTGGACCCGGAGAGTTACATCTGAGGCCTTCCCAGCCTCTGATCTGGGAATACCATTTAGCACATCTTTTGCCTCATAAAATGCAGCTGTGAGTTTCAGCACCAGCTCTTGTCCTCCCTAGATGGGGAGGAACCATTGTTCACAAAGGGGAAAAAAAAATTGTTTTAATTTTACCAGAATTCTGGCCTAGTGACTGGAGAGAAGCAAGCTGCATTAAGATGCAAATGCGGGGCGGTTGGCCAGGCCTACCTGCTGAGCCAAGTCCATGCTGGAAAAAAAAAGTGCCTTGTGGTGTAGGGAAGAGAATTTACAAATATTTGAGACCATGGAGTACAAATCCTCCAAAGGCAGAGATTCGCTTTATCGGAAGATCTCTAGGAAGCATATTCTCCTGAGATTGAAGGTGCTCAGCCCACTCTGCTCCCCTCCCCACAATGCGTGCGTGCACACACACACATATACACACACCTCTGCACACTCACAGACTCTCCTCTCAAGAGTCCCAGCCAGAGAATAGAGGGAAGTGGTGTTTGCTTTACTCCCCAGCAACCATTAGGACCAGGGAGTCCGAGGAAGCCTTTCTTGTAGGATTTCTGTCACTGACAGTATCTGTTAGGCTGGGAGAGGGAGATGTTGGGTGATTTTATGTTTGTTACCCTAAATATGCTCCTTGCACGCAGGAGACCATATACAGGCTCTTGCTGACTGTCTGTATTTTAAGGCTGCTTTTAAAAATAAGATGGAATTTGTGTTTTAAAATGAACATTTAGTGGCTGCATGTTAATCTCCTTTGTAAACGCCATATTGCCCCCTATTGGTAAGAGCTCACAAATCCCAATATGCCTAATCGCAATAAAAATTAAAATAGAAATCCAGATGTTCAAATACGCATCTTACAGAAATAACCTTTTTCACAGAAATACCCTTTTTATGCTGCTGTGTTTTCCTTTTGTCCTTATTTTAATGAAAATCGCATTTTTTAAAATGTCAGTAATGGCTTCTGAAACAGTTTTTATACATTTCATAATTTCACACCGACCTGACTTTTTTCTGCTTTATTATAGCAGCTTTTCTCTTACTATATTTTAAAAAGAAAAATCACTGTTTTTCTCTGACTTCATTTGTCTCGGGGTATATGCGAATTATAATAGGTCTGTCTAATTTGTGTTCTTGTAGCAAAGCAGGTTTGTAAAAAATGACCATTTCTCTCTCTTGCAGCCCTTTTAATGCAGCGTTGGCAGATTACTGGATGCCTGTGGATTTGTACATTGGAGGGAAGGAACACGCCGTCATGCATTTGTTCTACGCGAGATTCTTTAGTCATTTCTGCCATGATCAAAACATGGTCAAACACAGGTGAGCACTTAATACCGCTCGGCAGAAGAATTCAGTTCTGTGAATGACAACTTCAAGCAGGTGTCCGTTCTTCCCAGAGCAAGGTATACACGTGTAGTGGAAGACTTCTGTTTTTCAAGTATCCTTTAGCGGTCACTGTCAACCTTAGCCATTTGAAGTGTGTTTCTGTTACTTAATCATAGTTCCAGCGTGTGATAATCACAGGCTCGCCTAGAATCTTGCCTTCAGCTCTTGTCTGTTTAGCTGAGTTAATTAATTGAGATTTTGACATCTGAGGCAGAGAGAAGCCGTTCGTGACCTTGTAGGGCTTTTTATAGCTTCTCGTTTGAGGTCGTGTTTATCATCTGGCCGGGCTATGCAAGCTCTTTTGCTAAGCTTGACTGAATCCTGCCTTGATAGATCACTCTGATAAAAGTAGGTAATGAATTAAAGCTGGGGAATCACATTTTAAATCCATTGATAAAGGTTCTTCCTGTTGGCCTATAACCTCTTCCCCGTTATGGTCAGAAAGGTGTCTATGCGTGCTTTTTTCTATATATATATAGTATATTTCATGTCTTACAGAATTTAAAGAATAAAGTGAACATCCCTGTACCCCCTTAGAATACCCAGAGTCCCCTATCCAGTCACACCATCTCCCTACCTGGCACCCCTCCCCTGGCCAACCCCTATCCTGAAATCCTGAACTATTAATTTTCTGTATAAATTTATCAACTCTTTGTATTTTTCAACAGTATGTATTGTTTGGTTTTCTTGTGTTTGAACTTTACGTAAGTGGAATCATATTTCACATACTCTCTCTTGCTTTCCTCGCTTAGCATTTTTGGGGATTCATCCATATTGGTGCGTAGAGTTATGTTCTGTTCCTGTTTCACTGCTGTAAGGCATTCCATCGTGTGGAGTGGAATGTCTAGTGTGGAACTCGGTTTCTGTGTCTACAGCACCATTAATGGTTGTTGGAGTGTTTTGTGCAGTGACGAACCAAACTGTATGAGCGTTCTTGTCCGTGTTTCCGAAACGTGTCTGCCCTTGTCTAGGGCATGTACCTAAGAGTGGGACTGCTGAACTGTAAGATGTGCACATGTTCAACTTTGCTAAGGAACACCCAGCTTGTTTTCAGATCACTTCTATAAACCTACACTTGTCAGGGTGGCTGGGTGGCTCAGCCGATGAAGCCTCCGACTCTCAATCTCAGCTCAGGTCTCGATCTCAGGGTCATGAGTTCAAGCCTCGTGTTGGGCTTCACTTTGGGCATGGAGCCTGCTTAAAACAAAACAAAACAAAACAAAACAACCTACGCTCATACCAACAGAGATGAGGGTTCCCATCCCCACACGTCTTCCATCATGTCAACGTTGCTTATGTAATGGATCAGTTTGTGGGTTATGTTTGAATTGAAAGGCACTGCTCACTTAATGATGTTTAGCATGTTTTTAACATGTTTAGGGACCTCTGTGTTTTCTCTTCCATTAAATCCCTATTTGTGTCCTTCACCCTTTTTTTCTGGGTTGCCTTGTATTGATTGTATGAATTTTTTAAGTAGGCTCCACACTCAACATGGAGCCCAGCGTGGGGCTTGAACTCACAACCCTAAGATCAAGACCTGAGCTGAGATCGAGAGTCAGATCCTTCACCAACTGAGCCACCCGGGCGCCCCTTGATTGTAGGAATTTTTATTTTATTTTATTTATTTTATTTTATTTTTTTTTAAAGATTTTATTTATTTGCGAGAGAGAGAATGAGAGACAGAGAGCATGAGAGGGAGGAGGGTCAGAGGGAGAAGCAAACTCCCCGCCGAGCAGGGAGCCCGATGTGGGACTCGATCCCGGGACTCCAGGATCATGACCTGAGCCGAAGGCAGTTGCTTAACCAACTGAGCCACCCAGGCGCCCCGATTGTAGGAATTTTTAAAATATTCTGGATGCTAATCCTTTTCCAGCTATATGTATTGCAAATATTTTCCCCAGTTCTTGGTTTCTCGTATTTTTATGGTGTCTTTTGATGAACAGAAACTCTTACCACAGTAAATTTTAATAATCTTTTCCTTTAGGGCTATTGCTTTTAGTGTCTCAGTACCATTAATGGGCTAGTCCATGCGTTTCCTCATTGATCTTTAGTGCTCTCTCCATCACAGTCAGGTTTTCGTATATATGCAGGGCCTTTTTATAGGATCTTTATTCAGTCCGTTGGTCTGTTTGCTTTTTGCTGTGATAATTATTTACTGGCTTTATTTTTAGTTTTACAAGTCTTACTGTCTGGTAAGGGTAGTCCTTCCTCTTTGTTCTTTTTGTTTAGGAGTATCTTGGCTATGACTGGACCTTTGTCCTTCCATATGAATTTCAGTTTCACCCTATCACATTCCACAAATATTTCTTTTTTTAAAGATTTTATTCATTTAGGGGCGCCTGGATGGCTCAGTCAGTTAGGCATCTGCCTTCGGCTCAGGTCATGATCCCAGGGTCCCTGGACCAAGTCCTGCGTCAGCTCCTTGGGGCGTCTGCTTCTCCCTCTGACCCTCCTCTCTCTCATGCTTTCTCTCTCTCTTGCTCTCTCTCGCTCTCAAATAAATAAATAAAATCTTGGATTTTATTTGTTTGAGAAAGAGAGCGAGAGATTTTGAGTACTTAAATCTCTTTTTTGGAGGGGAGGGCATGGAATAGAATCTTACTGTCTTTTTTTTTTTTTTTTTAAGGTGTTATTTATTTGTCAGAGAGCATGAGCACAAGCAGGGGGAGCGGCAGGCAGAGGGAGAAGCAGACTCCCCTCTGAGCAGGGAGGCCAATACAGGGGTTGATCCCAGGACTCTGAGATCATGACCTGAGCCGAAGGCAGATGCTTAACCAACTGAGCCACCCAGGTGCCCCTTCCCTTCATCCCACGCTCAGACCTGCTCCCTCTCTCTGTGCATACACACATGCATTAAAGGTCTACTGTACAGAGAATGCATTTAGTTTACAAATTAAATGCTTAAAATAATTTTCTTCTCATTAGTCCCAGAGCCCTTCGTATGTAAAAATAAACTGATCTGCATCAGAAGAACAATGAACACATTAACAGCATTAATCTTCAGTCGAAATGTTTGTGCCTTGGGTTAAAGAATTTACCATTCTGCCTTTCATGTCTTCTCTGTGGAAACTTCCTTACCTCACCAGATAAAAATTACCCCTGAGGATGGGAATTGTGTCCTATTACTGTGACAGTATCGTGGACAAACATTCTCAGTGAATATTTGTTTAAATAAATTGAGTTTAACTCCTTGATATAAACATATAAAAGTTTATGGCTTTCGGGGCACCTGGCTGGCTCAGTCGGGTGGAGTGTATGACTTTTGATCTTGGGGTCATGAGTTCAAGCCCCACATTGGGCGTGGAGCCCACTTTAAAAAATAAAAGAAGTGTATGTTTTTCAAAGGAAGTGTTTTCCGTGGAGTAGAGAGAAAAGACAACATGAGAAATGTTTCCTTCTAGGTCTAGAAGCAAAGACCGTAAATGATTTCTGGCTCCAGGGTACCTTTCTCCAGCTTCTACACAGTTATTTGTAGGAGCAATGAACAAAACAATAAATGATTCATTGGCTAGCTATTTTAAAATAGAAGACAAGGGCGCCTGGGTGGCTCAGTTGGTTGAGCGACTGCCTTCGGCTCGGGTCATGATCCTGGAGTCCTGGGATCAAGTCCCACATCGGGCTCCCTGCTCAGCAGGGAGTCTGCTTCTCCCTCTGACCCTCCTCCCTCTCGTGCTCTCTCTCATTCTCTCTCTCGCAAAAAAAATAAATAAATAAAATAAAATAAAATAATAAAATAAAATAGAAGACAAGCCCTGACTACTTTTAGGACTCCTGTACAGTGGTTTTAAACTATATTTGAGGGGCGCCTGGGTGGCTCAGTCGTTAAGCGTCTGCCTTCGGCTCAGGTCATGATCCCAGAGTCCTGGAATCGAGCCCCACATTGGGCTCCCTGCTCGGCAGGGAGCCTGCTTCTCCCTCTCCCACTCTCCCTGCTCATGCGCGCATGTGTGCTCACTCTCTCTCCAATAAATAAATAAAATCTTTTAAAAAATAAAAAGTAGTAGCTCCAGCCGGGGAGCCCGAGGCCTCTGTCCCATGCTCATGTGGGTCACTACTTCACATCTGGACAGGTAACCCTTTTGGCTCTCAGGGGCCTCATGGGTCAGCAATTCAGTCGCCTCCAAGCACTGGATTCCCTCTAATTCTGGTAAATTTCATCAAGTATAAACCGCAGAGGTTTATGCGGATCTTATACTCTTCCCTGTTTTCTAAATGAGTCCTGGCCCTCTTTCACACTTGCACACTTGGGTCTGAACTTTGAGCTTTTCGTAGGTCTCTTGACCGGCTACAAGAAGCTGGTCTTGGGGGTGCGTGTGCCCCCACACGGGACAGTGTGGTGCTGTTGTGTGTCGGAAATACCAGGTTAATGATCAAGCCAGAATTAATGTCAGCAGTAAATTTGCAAAAGAAGATAATACAAATGACCAAGAAGCATGCTCTACAACGTTGCCCTCACTGGTAGTCAAAGAAATACAAACTAAACAGCAGTGAGGGGCCATTTTCCATATAGCAAAGAGGCGAGGATGAACAGCATCTCATACATTGCAGGAACAACCGTTAGGAAAAGCAGTTTGACGATACAGAGTGAGAGCCTTAAAAATATTCACACTTTCGGACACGCTAATTGTGCTTCTAGAAATCCAAGCCTAAGGAAATAATCAGAATCAAACTTAACGCACCAAACTGTTCAAGTAGCTAAAAGTTTGGATACAACCTAAATGCCCCGAAAGTCTGAGAAAGAGCAAATAAAATCTAGCCCATCTATATGAAGGACTCTTACACGACTCTTTAAAATTACATTATATGGACTGTTTAATAACATGAGGAAATGCATCTGAAGTGCTTGGAATTGAAAAAAAAAAGCAAGATATAAAATCATAGATGCAGTTGGGTTATACGTCTGCCTTTAAATGTACTTGTCCATATACATGCGTAACACAAAGCAAGAGAAAAGGCTAGAAAAAATTACGCCAACATGTTCACACTAGTTTGCTCTGGATGATAAACTTATCAGTGATTTTTTTTTTTTAAAGATTTTATTTATTTATTTGAGAGAGAGACAGAGAGAGAGAGCATGAGAGGGGGGAGGGTCGGGAGGGTCAGAGGGAGAAGCAGACTCCCTGCCGAGCAGGGAGCCCGATGCGGGACTCGATCCAGGGACTCCAGGATCATGACCTGAGCCGAAGGCAGTCGTCCAACCAACTGAGCCACCCAGGTGCCCCTTATCAGTGATTTTATTATTCTTCTCATGCACTCCTGATATTCCCAGATTTTTTTACAATGATTTTGCAACTTTATAATAGAAAAAACCCAGTCCTCTACAAAGGGTGTTCGGAAGCAGGGAAATACACGAAGCCTCCCAGTTTGATTCTGGGCGAGGGGAAGGCAGCGGCTTATGGCTGGACGTCAGCCCTAGGTCGCCAGCCCTGGGCTGGTAGCTGCAGGGGATGCTCTGCAGTGAGGGATGGATTCATCTCCACGGAACTGCGGATCAGGAAGCCTTTTCTCTCCCTTTGCAAGAGACAGCAGTGAACATGAGCATCTTGTCAGCTTTATGTTGTTGCTCTTCATACAGACACTGCATTCCCTGAGCTGACATTCTCCCCGTGGTTCACTGTCGACAAGAGCAATGGCGCCCTGCTGACCGTGGAGGGCTCCACGGGCTCCTGTCCTGTTTCTCTAATCCTATCAGAGCTTCAAGGGGAGGGGGGCGGGGGCAGGAAGAGAAGAGACGCTTTACTTGGTTCTCACCGTATTAATCGGGGCTCCTCCCATGCTGCTGGCTGGCTGCTAAGAAATAGAAACGGTGGTATTTTACGAATGAGCCATGGCTTAATACTTAGAAACTGGCTGATGATGTGAGCCTGATGTGCCCCCCACCCCCCGCCCCGGGCACAGGGCGAGGCAGAAGAGGAAGTTCGCAAACTTAGTCTTGAAAAGTCCACGTTAGAGACTGTTTTCAGAAATCCAGGGCTATCTGTACTCTTCTTTCCAGACCTACATGGGAGCCTCCTGACCAGGTCAGGACCATGGGCAGCAGGCTATCTAGGAGCTCGGGAGTAGGTAAAAAGTCATCTGCAGTGACCAGTTATCGCTCTGATGAATCTGAGTTTCTTTTAGCCACATTACTTGTATGCAGTGATGTTTCACCAGGGCGCTTAAAATAGCCTTTCATTCTATGTTCTGAAATTCCTTCTTTATCCTAATAGTTACTGACCCTGCTCGCCCTGCCCTTCCTCCTGCCCTCCCTCCCTCCCTCTCTTCTTTTCTTCTGTCCTTGGTGGGACAGAGGTGGCTTTCAGAGACTGGCGGGTACGGATGGTTGTAATTTCCGACTCAGGGCGTGCAAACTGTCAAGGAAGTACTGAAGAGGGCATTGTTTCCCATCCTTCTGCCGCCAGGTGAAAGCAGACACACCTGCCCCTTGGGGTGGTATTAGCAGGAGAGCTGAGCCAGAGCCAAGAGCACAGGGAAACCAGCTAGGCCCCTCCAGGGGGAGGCCCGGCGTAATGCCCCCCATCTGTGATGCTTCCAGGCAGAAGGGGTTTGGTGGTGGTTTCAGATTTTTTCACTTCCTTCTAGAACCCTCTGCTAACATGGTCCCTATGATGAATGCATCACTCAGTTGCTTGTATAAGTTGGTTCCCGGTGCCATTTGTCGAGTGGATGAATGGACAAATAGGGAATATGTTACACTGGTTGTGAATCTTAGTAATGAGCTTGGCAGTGGTGTGATCTCTGCTCCAGCAGGACTGGGTTCCAGGTCCCCTTGGCCCTCATTCCCCTGCACCTTGCACCTCCAGGCCACACTAGTGCCTCCTCCCTGTGGTGTGGATGGTTATTTCTGAGCATGTCTCGGGCCACCCATTCTACCATAAGTGTTCTAATGGCAGAGCGCTCAGTACCCAATTGCTGCTCACATGGGTGTGGAATGGATTAACAAGTGTGACTCCTCATGCCGAGCTAAACTACTTGTGGGTGCATGTGACCAGCTTCAGCCTTGAGAATGAAAACTGGATTCCCAGAGTCCTATGGATCATTCCCTGGAGCACTGCAAGAGTAGGGGATGGGGGGGCCACTGGGGGATAAGCGGTACTCGGGCTTGGACGCGCCCCTCCCACACTGAAATCCAGTGTGAACCCCCTTGGGGCCTTCTCCCACGCTCGTGCCCTTGCTCCTTCCTGCAAGCTTCCTGCGAGCTTGAGTGGACGGAGTCTGAAATCACAGTGCACCTCTCCGTGCAAGAAGGTCACGGCCCCAACCAGAAGCCATGACATCCAGGCCTGCCTTTCATCCGTCTTTCTTCTTCATCACTCGTCTCCCTGCACATTGTCCCCACCTCTGCTGCTGCAGGTTTATTTCTTCCCTCGTGGACACAAAGTTGATTTAGGTCAAACCACTGAACGAATATTGAGCATCTGCTGTGAACTAGGCACTGAGAAGAGGCTCACAAGAGGAAGACAGGAAGGCGACTCACCTGAACACACAATACAGTTTTACAATCGAGTATCTGTCGAGGGCAGGGACCGATACCACAGTGGACACACCAACAAGGAGCAGTTCTGGGGGCAGCCTCCAGTGTGCACAGGCCCCTGGGATCCCTCGCTTGGAAAGGGTTAGAAGTGGTTTTGAACCAGGCAGAACTAATCGATGGCCTCAGCAGCCGGGCTAGCGGTGCCCATGGTGGGGAGGTAGGGCCTTTGGGAGGCTGGTCACACTCGGGTCATCAGTAGGGCTGCTTATGTTGTGAAAATTCAAGGGGCGCCTGGGTGGCTCAGTCGTTAAGCGTCTGCCTTCGGCTCAGGTCATGATCCCGGGGTACTGGGATCGAGCCCCGCATCCTGCTCCGCAGGAAGCCTGCTTCTCCCTCTGCCTCTCTGTCTCTGTCTCTTATGAATAAATAAATAAAATCTTTATTAAAAAAAAAAAAAGAAAATTCATCAAGTGTTACCCCTAGGATTCGTAGGCTTTTCAATATGTGTGATGCACTTCATTTCACAGTTTACTTAAAAAAAAAAGAAGAGGGAGAATTGTAGGCGATCAGGCCTGAGGTTAGTGGCAGACGCGGTTAGGTGCAGCGCTGCCCATTCCCAGAAGGTGGCAGCATCGAGCCACTTGAACTGCAGGACCCCAGCAGGATTCCTGGTTTCTAAGGGATCTCCCCACCCTCCCACCCCCGCCCTGTCCTGTCTGGGGGTTGAAAGCTACGGATTTTCATCAGATGACTCATCTTTATCTTTGGGATCCAGATTATTCCCTCCTTCCTTCCATCCCGGTTTTTTATTTCTCCTAAGAGTGGCCAAAGCTATGTACTTAGAGTGAGAAAGGAAAGGACAAATCTCGTCAACGATAAAAGTTCATCCCACTGGCATCGAGCATAGCAGGGAGAAGGTGGTAGTCTGGTTTTTTGTCTTTTTTTTTTCCCCCTGTCAGGCTGCGGCACATAAAACTATCTGAGGAAGATTCCAATCTAAAAGATGAACTTGTGCACACACAGATCAGCCCGTCGAGCCCACTGATGCTTAGCTGGGTTTGGGGGGCAGCCCTTCCTTGTAGAATACCGGCTCAAATTTGCTTGGTGCTTTTGAATGCATTCGTGTCCAGTCTCTTCCTTTAGCTGCCCAATAAAAAGTAGCCATATGATTTTCTTATTTTATTTTAAAACTGTTGCCGTATACATACTGTAGTATATGTATTGGGGTTGAAATCCAAGTGCCGCCTGACATTGGTTGGAAGGGAAAGATGGCTTCAGGAGCCAGCAACAGCAACCACCTAGCGTCCTCCTCCTTCCGTCCTGCTGTCCATGCATTTATGCATATTTATGCATTCATTCATCCCTCCGCGTTTTGGACATGTTTTTGAGCCTGTCCTCTATCTGTCGTGCACAGCGCTAAGTGCTGGGGACAGAGGGAGGAATAAGAGACTAGTCCTTGCGGTGATGGGTGCAGGGCGTCACGGCGGCGGTGTGTGCCGGACATTGCAGGACCCAAGGGAGGGCATGGAGGTGTGTGCCGGGGACAGAGGTGGCCACCCAGAAAAGGGAATGCCTGATTCAGTGGTGAAGGGGGAGTCCGGGTTTCCTGGGGAACATGGTACGTGCTGGCAACAACCAAGTGCGCGTGTGACCTCCGTGAGGAGCGAGTGTGTTTAAGTGTCAAGAGACCGCAGGAAGGTCAACAGGGGCTGATGGTGGAGAAAGTCACACGCTCAGTGGGTGTGGGTACAGTTCTCTGAGCTTCCTGAGGAAGATGCAAACCTGGGTCCTTGGGCATCGAAACCCCAACCTGCTGTGGATAAAGCCCGTGTGGCCTGAGGACACACATTCCTCATGGTGTGGGTGTTCCTAAAGAGGGGGACCACGGACACCATGGCTCCCCCTTCAAGGCGCTACCATATTCAAATGCCTCATAAGATCCAAGTGCATTTGACTGTCAGACAACCTTTCATGATTTTCGATGTAAAGACTCAAATTTTCTAGGAATCTTGCAGGCACACGAACTGTGGCACCAAAGGATGTCAGTCTGCCAAACGTGGCTTTGGCGGTGGAATGTCATGGGGGAGGTGGGAGGAAGGCAGCTTTATGACTCAAGAGAGTTTATTATTAGGATGGATTTTAGAGCCTGAACAGGGCATTGGTGACCTCGATGCACACGCACGTGTGGAATTTCTTCCAAATTAACATGGTAGCCTGGCGGATGGCCCCTATGATGTTGAAGAATAACATTGAATAATGTGGACAAGGTCTCAAAAATGTGTGTTACATTTCTCCTTGAATGTTAAATATATTGGGTCTTTTCCACCTTGGGAAATACCTCACCACCACCAAACTCATGTATGCACGCATGTATATACACACGGACTCGTTAGGATTTTAAAATACGAAGGCTAGGAATCCCTTCTTTGTAGCTGACCCTCATCTCTTTCCCAGTCACTCTCTTTGCTCCACACCACCCCCTGGATCCACTAGAAAGTTTCCCCAAACTGCATCTGTCCACACAGCCGTTTGACGAGGGCCACACATCACGGTTCACCTACATCAGATGGCCTCGCGCAAGAAACGAGGGTCCTGGGCGCCTGGGTGGCTCAGTTGGCTAAGCGACTGCCTTCGGCTCAGGTCATGATCCTGGAGTCCCTGGATCGGGTCCTGCATCGGGCTCCCTGCTCAGCGGGGAGCCTGCTTCTCCCTCTAACCCTCTCCCCTCTCATGTGCTCTCTCTCATTCTCTCTCTCTCAAATAAATAAATAAAATCTTAAAAAAAAAAAAAAAAGGGTGCCTGGGTGGCTCAGTCGGTTAAGCGACTGCCTTCGGCTCAGGTCATGATCCTGGAGTCCCGGGATCGAGTCCCGCATCGGGCTCCTTGCTCGGCAGGGAGTCTGCTTCTCCCTCTGACTCTCCCCCCTCTCATGTGCTTGCTCTCTCTCATTCTCGCTCTCTCAAATAAATAAATAAATCTTTAAAAAAAAAAAAAAACGAGGGTCCTATCAAACAAAGCCAGCGCCTCCCTCCATGAGGACGGCGACAAGAGCCACATTGCGTGAGTGAACTTGAAGCAGCAGGGGGTTTGCCTCATGCTGCCGGAGACGCTCGTGGACGTGGCTCCCACCGCACGTCCCTGCGTGCTGTCATTACGCATACGGAACACACACTCGTGATCAGCGCACGTCTCCACGAATCATTCCTGGAGTCTGGAATAGTGCTTGCTCATGTGCTTCACAACTGAATCAGGTGGATTCTTCGGAATATACCATTTCGCATCAGAAATAAAGTCCTTTCAGCATAGGGGTCAACCTCTACCTGTCCCCTTCAGAGAAAACGTTTATATTTCACTATTCATCCAGTCAAAGTGACTAAAACCAGGCACTGTAACCAAATTACAATCCATCCGTACTGTAGGCCAACCCAACATGGTGTAGGTGTTCCTAAAGAGGGGGACCACGGACACCATGGCTCCCCCTTCAAGGCGCTACCATATTCAAATGCCTCATAAGATCCAAGTGCATTTGACTGTCAGACAACGGTTTAAAGCTGAGACTGTCGTGGAAAAATCCTTCCTATGGTTAAATGAAATACCACGAAGTAGTGTGTGCATTATGATCTATTTAAATCCAAGAAAATTATACAAAACTATATATATACACATATGTATGGAAAAGGCATTCAGAACAGTCTCCAGACTTTTCCAGGTGTAGTCACCATACAATTAATAACAACTGTCTCCTCAGGGTGGGTAATGAATTTGAACAGAGGGTAATGAATTTGAATGGAAAGGCCAGATGCACGATTAATTTGTGTGACTTACACATTTTTTTTTTAAGATTTTATTTATTTATTTGACAGAGAGGCACAACGAGAGAGGGAACACAAGCACGGGGAGTGGGGGAGGGAGAAGCAGGCTTCCCGCCGAGCAGGGAGCCCGATGTGGGGCTCGATCCCAGGACCCTGAGATCATGACCTGAGCCGAAGGCAGACTGAGCCACACAGGCGCCCCAACTTACACATTTTTTTAAAGAATGTGAGTAAGCACTGTCTGCAAGGTTGAGGGAAAAGCAGCCTGCTTGAACAGAGCCCCAACTTCAACCTCTCTGCATGCTCTTGAGCCCTTCCTGATGCTGGACTCAGCACGTAGCTGACATATTTATGGTTCTTCAAAATTTACGAGTATTTTCAGGCATTCATTTACTCGAATCTTCCCAACAGCCCTTGGACAGATTTTTATTGCCTCTACTTGACAGATAAGCCAACAGCTGCTAAGAACAGGTAAGGGACTTGCCTTGGCTCCTAGAATTCACGGAGTAGGAGACAGATTCAAATCCAGGCCTTCCAAATCTGAAGCTAGCGCTCTTGCCACTTCGCCAAGTGGAAAGCAGTTAATACCTGCTGGTATGAATTAACGTTCTTATCACTGCTTTATAAGGAGCGCTTTGTTCCAGTTGGGTTTCCAAGTGGCATTGGCCAGCCCACCTGCTTTCGTGAAGGGCAGCTGTCTCTGTCCATCAGCTGAGAAGGTTTGTATTGCTGTCTTCTGGATGCTTCAAATCCCCACCCATCGATTTCTTTTCCTGTTACCTTTCCTCAGAGAGCCTTTCCATAAGCTGCTGGCCCAAGGCCTTATCAAGGGGCAGACATTCCGCCGACCATCAGGACAGTATCTCCAGAGAGAGGAAGTAGATCTCACAGGTAAGAAAAATGCCCATCTGGACCCATCCAGGTACATCAGGCCAAAGCAAGTGTTTGCCCGGGGCCTCGGCTGGGTAGAAAATCCAGGGTCTCCAGGCCTCTGCCTGCTGTGGGCCGGTGTCCTCTGAAGGCTGGAGCCAGGATGGCTGCCCGCCCATCGGCCCCAGCCCCATCCAGCGTCCATTTGCTTCTGGCGGGGTTTTCGTTTGTATGTAACCCAAAGTCAGCTGGGGCATCACCTCATGTCCTCGCTCATGTTTGACATGGCGTCTCAGGAACAGAGCCCCGAGACCCAAGAGGCACTCTTCTAAGGCTGGGGTATCCCAGCACTTCTCCCTAGGTGGTCTCAAGGCGCATGTCAGCCCCTCGGGGCCACCCCGATACTGAACCCCTTCAGCACCCTGGAGCAGCCCTGTCTGGCACTCCCCTGACTTCCCTTGCACTTTTGCTCAGGGGTAGTTCCTCGCAGCAGATCTTGAGGTGGCACCGTGACGATGTCATGTGCACCCAGCCTACCAGTGAAATCAGTAGAAAATGGGAGTGGGGGGTACATAGGGGCACCATTCAGCTTAGAAAACCCAGGGCACAACAGAGGCGATCATGTAAACCCAACAACCCCCTAATGGTAGGCAGCGTCCCAAACCAAACACTAGAGAAAAGATTTAGGTGGAAGCCATCAATGGAATTACCTAATTAATGCAGTAATATATCAGGGTTTGGAATGGTCCGAGGGAGAAAAAGAAGCTGGAAGAGCAGAAATTGTTTCGCCAACACGGGCCAGAGGGGAAAGGAGCCAAATCCAAAGCGCACGTACATTTCAGTTGGTAGTGAAGTGCTGTCTGTGTTAAGGGCAGGGCTGCCATGTACAGTTGTGCAGCGTGTGCACTGCCCAAAGGCACCCAGCCAAGGGGGTGAGCAGGGCCTGAAATCCAGCCTCTTGCCACACCATACACTCAGGGCCACATTTGCCAAGAGAGGGCACCTTTTTCCTACTTCTCAACTGCTCTGCCCTGATAGTTGGCTTTTTCCTAATTTGCACAACGGTGCTGGAAAGAGTAGCTACAGCCCGGAGGAGGTGTGCAGGGTAAACGGACAGCCCGGATAAAGCAACTTCAGTCTCCCTTGGCTCCGATGTCATGGGGCCAGACAGTGTTGTGAACATCTTTTCCCTTCCCACGCAGACTTGCCCGCTGGGAGAGAAGCAAGGGCAGGCTTCCATCTCCTTAATGGGTGCGCTTCTGCTAAAGTATGGAATTAGTTCTTAGGTACATACATCAGTCCCTTGGGAGTTTGGTTGCCATTGGAGTCTGGGACTATCTAGCTGGAAGGAACAGAAATGCACCCAAAGGCAGGTGGAGCACAGGATATAGAGATGTCACCCCAAGCAAGCTGCCGGCACTCCAGCCAGGCCTCACAGCATGCCCGCAACCACGGGTGCCACACAGATGCCAGTCCTAGGACTTTCTCCTCTCTCCTTCGATGGCCCCTGGTTCCTCTTCCTCCTTTCCTCTGTTTTTCTGCCCTGTTCTCCTTCCTCCGCCAGGCTTGGCTTCTGCCCTGCCCCAACTCCAGGGCACAAGGTGACCTTGGGGAGCCACGATGCCATGTCTGGCCCCATCTCCTTAGGACTTTACGGTTCCAGTGCCCGGCAACATTGAAACAAGAGCTTCTGTCTCTCAGTTCCGGGTCCTGAGAAAGACCTTGGCCTTGCCAGATGTCCTTCCTTGTCCCAGCCCCTGGAGCTTGGCCACAAGGTCACCTCATCCCACCCTAGCCATAGAAGGCCTTCTCTGTCAGCACCCTCGGGACCGGTGGTGTGCGGGGTGGGGAGGAGCCACTTCCAAAGAACAGGGCACATGGCATTCCATGTGAGCCCAGTGAGCTAGTTCCACGGAGCCTGCTCGCGAGAGACCCTGACTGGTCAGCTGCCGGCTCCCAGAGGAGACCGTGCATCCATAAAGAAAACAGCAAAACAGGCAAAGCTTTGCTGCCGTTTTTTACTTTCTCTTTTGTATAAACGTAGTTTGCTTTTATAGAGCAGGAAGTTGCTTTGTCTCGTTTTGGGGTGAAGAAGCAGGTACGGGCCATCACAACCGTGCTGTGCTCCCGAAGGGAAGGTTTGGGGTGGGAGGTGGGCCTCACTCGTTTCAAAACGAAAACACTTCCTGTGATACACGGTAGAGAGAGAGAAAGGGGTGTGTTGAGCGAGTTTGTGGGATCCTTCACATGGACACTTCGAATTCCTCTTATTGAATGTGCTTGTGTAGAACCGCCTAGAGCCACACCTTCCGTCCCCGTGTGTTTTTCCGGCGTGCAGGTGCTGTTCCTGTTCATGCAGAAACGAAGGAGAGGTTGGAGGTGACGTGGGAGAAGATGAGCAAGTCCAAACACAACGGGGTGGACCCTGAGGAGGTCATCGAGCAGTACGGCATCGACACCATCCGGCTCTACATCCTTTTCGCCGCCCCTCCTGAGAAGGACATCTTGTGGGATGTGAAGAGTAAGGCCCCTTCCTCTCCCCCGCCTCCTTTGTGATCTGCCCCGGACACCGGAGGAGTTCAGGGAAAGGAAATGTCCGGGCTGAAGACAGTAGTAAGGTTTCTAGGAATCAGTTCCATGAAGCGAGTAGCGTGGTTTGTCCGACATCCTGTGCCATTCTTAGCCTGGGGTTCCCAGATGGAATGAACCTCAGAATGTCGGGGGGGCTGCTGGCCATTGTGGATTCCCAGTCCTCACCCCAGACCTCCTGACACAGCATCCGGGGGGCCCCAGGAACCTGCCTTTGGCAAGTCTGTGGTGTTGCTGATGCAGGTTTTACATCATTCCGCTGGAGAACATTCCCCGGGAGCCAGATTGGCTTCCATGCCACTCTGGGGCCCCTCTGTGGTCCACGGAGGCCAGTCCCCTCTTGATCTACCCTGAAAGGTTTGTTCTAGGGCAGGGTCATCACCCCTTCCCAGCCCAGAAAACCCCGCCCTGGGGCCTGCTCCTGATGTTCCCTGTGACCCCCTCCCTCACCCACAGCAGCCTCCAGAGCGCCCCCCTCAGGGGAGATTTGTCTCTGCAGGGTTGGTTAGATCTGAAAAGGCGTGAGTAAAATCTTGTTGGGTATCTGGATGTCCTAGAATACACGGTCCAGTGGTCATTCAGTTTTCCTTCCGCCGTCTGCCCCAAGGGTTACTGTGGCAGAAGCCCCCAGATCACGGTTTTTAAGATTTTATTTATTTAGGGCGCCTGGGTGGCTCAGATGGTTGAGCGTCTGCCTTCGGCTCAGGTCATGATCTCAGGGTCCTGGGATCGAGTCCCGCATCGGGCTCCCTGCTCCTTGGGAGCCTGCTTCTCCCTCTGCCTCCCTCTCTCTCTCTCTCTCTGTCTCTCATGAATAAATAAATAAAATCTTAAAAAAAAAAAAAAAAAAAAAAAAAAGATTTTATTTATTTATTTATTTGACCAGATGCCTGGATCACGGTTATGCCGCATGCCCTTGCCCGTGATAAGTGTGGCACAGGGGCCAGTCCCAAAACGGGCTGCGTTGGAATCACTGGGGACGTACAGAGGGCGCACGTGTGGGCACAGGCGTCTTTGGGGACACCTCTGCGGCAGCAGGCGTTCTTACTCAAGGCAGCTGGGCACGGGGCCCATCGTGGCCCAGGCTTCTGAGCTTGTTGGTGGGCGGCACTCTGAGGAGCCCTGCGGTCCAGTGCGCCGGATACCCGGGGCTCTGGGGTGTGACGGAGTCTGTGCTGCTCTGAGCTCCCGGAAGCTGGAGGCCAGGGTGGCCCCCGTCACTCCCATCGGGGCACAATGAAGCATGTCTTCAACGCACCCGTGCCTCTCTGGGCTTGGGGAGAACCACATCAGTCATTCACGTGTCTGTCTTTCTCGCTCTCTCGTGTCCCAACGTGAAACTCAGCCGATGCCCTTCCCGGGGTGCTGAGGTGGCAACAGCGTCTGTGGGCCTTGGTGACCCGCTTCATCGAGGCCAGGGCTCCCGGGACGGCTCCCCGGCCCCAGCTGCTGAGTGACGAGGAGAGAGCCGAGAGCAAGAAGCTCTGGGAGTACAAGAACTCGGTCATCTCTGAGGTCAGGAGCTTTCCGGGGGTGCTGGTTAATTCTGTGACTGAGCACGCATGGTCCGGGTGGACCACCCTGCCTTGGGGCGGGCCGCTGTTGGCCTTCCTCCTTCCTCACTCTGGCATCCCCCCGGCCTTGAAGGGTTCCCTCACCGTGTCGAGTAGCTCACCAAGCTGGAGCAGCCGGCCACGTGCTCTCATGGAAAGACATGCTCTCAGCAAAGGGCTTCCTCCAACGGTATCCACCACGTGTCCATCCCAGATCTCGGGAGGCCGCCCCCTTCCCACAGGCTCCACGCTTCACGCTCGGGCAGAGAACCAAATGCAGGGTCACGCTGCTGACACACTGCATACGGGATGAACAGAAACAGAAGTGTAGCACTGGAAGGGGCATGAAGAGGCTGCTCTTTGGCCTCCTCATTTTACAGATGGGGACAGAGATGAGGCCCAGAGCCGAGAATCCAAGTTCCTGGGTGCTCCGCATAGTGAGGCCTTCCGCACCCAGTTACGTTGTTACACAGTATCTGTGTGAATTATTGTGGGTTAATTTTTGCAAATAAATGATGTGTTCGTGTTACCCTCTTAGAGAATGTTTTATTGTCTAAAATCATTTTTTTTTCTTTTTTAAAGATTTTATTTTTAAGTAATCTCCACACCCAACGTGGGGCTCGAACTCATGCCCCCGAGATTAAAAGTCGCATGCTCCACTGACTGAGGCAGGCACCCCTGACTCATTTTAAAAGATTCTTCACTGATAACAAATCCCTATAAATTTCTTCTTTAGAAGTCCGATACCATGCCACGACCTTTGCCTTTTTAAGCACTTTGTGAAGAAAATGTCATATGTTTTTGAAAGAAGGCATTTAGGGGATCCGGAGCTATTTTTAGGGGGTGTCACTCCTTAGGCCGAATTTTTACTGTTATTTTTATTTTTTAGAATTGCTGATTTGAACTTTTAAAGTCAGCCAAGGTCACTTTTTTGGACTTTGGTAACTGATGACATTGAAGAAACAGGGTTTTCATGAGGCCCTGGGTCCAGCATGGTCTCATTCGGTGACACTTCTTTTTTTTTTTTAAGCTTTATTTATTTATTCGATAGAGAGAGAGAGACAGCGAGAGAGGGAACACAAGCAGGGGGAGTGGGAGAGGGAGAAGCAGGCCTCCTGCCGAGCAGGGAGCCCGATGCGGGGCTCGATCCCAGGACCCTGGGATCATGACCTGAGCCGAAGGCAGACGCTAACGACTGAGCCACCCAGGCGCCCCTCGGTGACATGTCCTCAGGGTATATTCCCATCCACTCTACTCTAGTGTAGAGACACAGAGCTCACTCAGTTGACCTTTGTGATGTGAATGATGCCTGAATGACTGTTTTCATGCCACATACTTCCTGTCTGGATTTGGCACATTCTTCTCTTCTGTCAGATCATAGAACTGGGGTATTTCGACAAGTTGGAAACTCTTGACATCTTTAGATGTGTTGTTTTTCTGTATTCTTGGCCGTGGTTGAAATCAAGAAGCACACAAACAGGAAGAAGCTGACAAGTCAGCTTGAGTGTTCTTATGTTGACTCCATATTTGAAAATGCAAAACTCACCTTATCCCTTATATGAATAACCTTCGTTGTGAGTGAAAGTCACGGAGCCACAGGGAAGGGACATCCTGTACCCCATCTCCCGGTGACTGTTGTTTTGATGTTTGCTCATCTGCAGGTCCTGCCTCCTGTCTGGGTGGTTAGAAGCGTCTGATGTCCCTGCTGGGAGAACCAACACTGTCCCAGATGTGGGGGGGAGGAAACGCTGAACAGTGGAAACATCATTGACCCTGATTTTGAAAATCTTTGTACCGATGAAACATTACCGTGATTATCCGAGATAGTGAAAGCATTTATAAATATCTTTGATTGCATTCATTTAATTCACATTTTTTTGGATAATTCATTTGCTTTATTGTTGTGTTGCATTGGTTTTTTGTGGAAAGCTCAAAGGGATTTTGAAGAAAGTGAATAATTCAACTTTTATCCATAGGTGACTGCCCATTTCACAGAGGACTTCTCACTGAATTCTGTAATTTCTCAGCTGATGGGACTCAGCAGTGCCCTCCTGGTAAGTGGCTCTCCTGTCCTTATTTGCTGGTAACAGGGGAGGGTGGGTGGCCTCGAGCCACATTGTGAGGTGGCCTGCAGGGTCCTGGATGGTGGACAGAGAGCAGGACCATGGTGTCACCTCCTTGGTGTGGCTCTGTTATCTTAAAGAAGCCTGTTTTCCATAGTCACAACCTAGTTTTATAGCTGGAAGGTTCTTAAAGGTTGTCTGGTCCAAAGCCCACCCCCTCACTCCCCTCCCCCACCCCCATATTTTGCAGATGAGGACACTGACACGCAGGGAGGTTCGATGACGTGTCTGGTTGATTAGTGACAGATCAGGACCAGACTTGAGCCCCCTTCTCTCCCTGCTCTTCTCTTTTCTTCCTGCTTCCGCTGCCTGCTCTCCTGATTGATCTGATACCCCCTTGGCATCATTAACATGTTACACTCCTTTAACCTGGACAGGTCAGATTTGTGCTCACTAAAAGCAAAAGTCAGCCTTTTTAGCATAGATTCCTCTTCTTGCCACATGTGAATAGAATTTTTCTTGCCAGGGGAAGGATTTGTCAACAAATGGAGGTTAGGCAAGTGGTTAGCTGATTGGACAACAAACAACAACAACAAAAAATGTACATTAAAGCTATTACCACATGCCTTTTATAATGAAGCTCTCCCCAAACTTTAAGAACAGTGGAAGAAATTTACAGGTTTGACTACATAAAACTTACCATTTTTAGTATATTAAAACATGCCGAGGGCGCCTGGGTGGCTCAGTTGGTTAAGCGACTGCCTTCGGCTCAGGGCATTGTCCTGGAGTCCCGGGATCGAGTCCCACATCGGGCTCCCTGCTCGGCAGGGAGTCTGCTTCTCCCTCTCCCGCTCCCCCCTCTTGTGCTCTTTCTCTCTCTCTCTCTCTCAAATAAATAAATAAAATCTTTGAAAAAAAAAAAAAACATGCCGTGCTACAAAGCAGGTAAAAACTGAGGAAAACATTTTATAACAAATATGTCAGACATGAGGCTTAACATCCTTGATATGTAAAGAGCTCTTTACATATGAATATAAAAATAGCTGACCTAAAAATGATCAAAGGATGTGAAAAGAAAATCACCCACAGAAAGTGATATAGAAATCATCTGTAAACTTGGCAGAAAAAAAATATTTGCCTTACTAATTATCGTGAAACGCAAATTAAAAACGCAATGCTATTTTTTTTAACCTATCAGATTTGTAGAGACTTTATAACATAAAGTCCGTGCTATGACAAGGACAGTGGGACAGCGACACACCCCATCGGTGGCCGTGGTTAATGTAGCCTTGCCAGGAGGAACTTCGGCTCCGAGGTTGGCATCCCTACGATTGTTTAGACCCTTTGATTCCGGGCTGCCCATTGGCAGGTGACTTATAATCACAGAGACGTAGAACCCCAGCTGTCTCCAATGGGAAAATCGTGAAATGATTCATGTCATATCAATAGTGAGGAAATGTGCCACCACCATTCACGTCGTGTCTTCCAGGAATCCCTAGTACCAGAAATTGTTCATGATATAACATCAAATAAACATACAATACAGATGTGCTCATAGGATAAAAATTCCAGTCGAGCAAAAGGGTATGTGGACAGATGTGTATATTCACATATTTTTGCATTTTGGAGACCAGGATAAATACATCAGTTTTTTTTTCCTGTTTGATATAATTGTGAGTGGTTTTGCATTTCCCAGATTTTCTTTGCTGAGTGTGTGTGTTTTTTAAAGATCTTGTTTATGTATTCGACACAGAGAGAGCACAAGCAGGGGGAGCAGCAGAGGGAGAGGGAGAAGCAGGCTCCCCACTGAGCAGGGGAAGCTAGCCTTTGGGAAACTCAGTACTGTGGTTCTTCCCACAGCCCGCTTCCCTCCAGGCTGTCCTTGGTCTACACTCGCCGGCTCATACCCTGCTTCGCTCCCCACCCTCTCTCCCCACCGACACCCTGTGGAATCCTGTGACACCCTGGATTCATTTGTCACTTTTCTCCCCAATTGGCTGTAAACTCCTTGAGGGCAGAAACCGTGCCCTTTTGGAGTAGGTACCCCATAAGTTAAATGGGTGTGGCTGCGTTATGTGACTAGCAGCACCGCAGGAAGAAACCGGGTGTTACCGGCACAGCTGCTTAATAGAAGGATGACCCCCGCCGAGATCCCCGAGGGGGCAGAAGGACCCCTGCTCTGGGCGCTGCACGTTGCAAAGCCCGTGAGCAAGTCTCTCTGCATGTCTTACCGGTCCTGCAGTGCACGGGAAACCTCGAAGAGCGGTCGGGAGTTTAACTCTGATTTAAGACAGAGCTGCTGGGAGCCTGCTTCTCCCTCTCCCTCTGCCCCTCTCCCATGTGCGTGTGCTCTCTCTGTCTCTCAAATGAATAAATAAAATCTTTTTTAAAAAATTAAAAAATAAATAAAAAGCTAAAAAAAAAAGACACAGCTGGATTCTCATGGGGACCGCGTCACTTGGACAGCCACGTACCTGGGGGCAGATTGCTCCCCTTCGGCGGTCCTTAGCCGCCCCACCCGTCCAGTGGGGTAAGAACAGCACCCTCCAAGGGGACTGGTGGTGGGAACTACACGAGTCCGCCTCAGACCGGGGGCGTAGTGCGTGCTCCGTGAGGAGTAGTGTGCATGTTGTCGCTGTTGCTGCTCTACTTTTTTTTTTTTTTAAAGATTTTATTTATTTGAGAGAGAGAATGAGAGAGAGAGAGAGCATGAGAGGGGGGAGGGTCAGAGGGAGAAGCAGACTCCCTGCCGACCAGGAAGCCCGATGCGGGACCCGATCCCGGGACTCCAGGATCATGACCTGAGCCGAAGGCAGTCGCTTAACCGACTGAGCCACCCAGGCGCCCCGCTGCTCTACTTTTAATACTGTGATTAAAAGGGGCGAGTTCAGGGTCCGGAGCAAACGTGGGTGGGATGGAGGGTTTCTGCCTACCTGCTTGGGTCTCTGGCCTTCCGTACCCTGGCTCGTTCCATGCAGCTCAGTATTCTTCCACTGTTCTTTTCTGTTCCTCAGCAAGCTTCTCAGAGAGTGGTCCTCCACAGCCCCGAGTTTGAGGACGCGCTGTGTGCCCTGACGGTGATGGCCTCCCCGATGGCCCCTCACATCACCTCGGAGCTCTGGGCAGGTAGGTGGGGGCGTCCTCGCCGGACCCGCTACTTGCTAACCCCGATGTGCCCCAGCCTCTCGTGGAACACGACTTGGGGCTCAGATGTCCTCGGGCGTGGGGCCCAGCGTTTGGCATCTGTACCCCGCCGTCAGAATGGTGGTACTTCTTCTGCGCGCTCGGCCCTGCCGAAGGGGAAGGCCCCTCTCCGCGTTGGCACCCCGCGCCCACCCCGCTGGGAATGTGGACGGCCCCACGGGGCGATCTTTTTCCGAACTCAGCCTCCCGCTCTCCACAGGCCACGACCCCACGTTCTCTTTCTAGGAGGGGAACGCAGGGTTAGTCCCACTTTATAGATGGAGAAAAGGACGCCTGGAGTCACGCTGCAGATCTAAAACTTAAACTGGGATTCGGGTCTCTCCAGCAGACCGTCTTTCCTAAACTGGGCGCTGAAGCGAGTCCCCGTGCCTGAGGCTCACTGGCTAAGTGGGGAAGCTTCCACCCCGCCCGCCCCCTTGGAGGTCCCAGTTCTGGAGCCGGGGGGGTTGGGGATGACTGGAGAGTGTTGTTTTATTTGTTTTTTCTTTTAAGACTTTATTTATTTAGTTGAGAGAGAGAGAGCATGAGCAGGGGACAGGGACAGAGGGAGAGGGAGAAACAGACTCCCCGCTGAGGAGGGAACCCTACACGGGGCTCGATCCCAGGACCTGGGATCATGACTGAGCCGAAGGCAGATGCTTAACCAACTGAGCCACCCAGGCGTCCCGTGACTGGAGAGTTTTTAACCAGTTCCCGGGTGATTCTGATGCACAGGCAGGTGGGGGACTGTGTCCCTCTACTGTTAAGACCTGGCTCTCAGAGGAAAGCCTAAGGCAAGATTTCATTTTTCTCTCATAGGGCCTCCTCTTGAGAGCATTTTCAGGGCCCATTGGTCATTCTAAAAGGCCATCACTAGAAATACCAACATCCTGTCCTTTAAGAAATAATTTGAATGTTCTTTACCCTAAACTGTCTTCAATAGTTAATTCTTTCTTTTCCTTGTCATCTCTATTTCATGTTAATTTTAATGTGGAGCTACTTTTTCAGATGGTGTGAGGTTTATAGTATCTTCCCATTTCCTATTTTTGGACACTTAGACCCTTTATAATGATACATCATTGTTTTAAAAGTTGAATAGCTAATTTTTTGTTCACATACAAAATCCTTAGAACACATACCTAAATGTAATGCTTGCTCAGAAAAGATACAAAACATGAAGGCTTTTGACGCACATCTTCAAATCTCTGGATCCTTGGTGAATATGCACAAACAAGAGCCTCTGTCATGATTCCAGGGGTTTTGCAAGGATGTTGCAATCCCTTGGTGATAAACTCACCTGCGTGCTGGAATAACCCAACCTGGGCCCACTCCCTCCCTCTGAAGTCCTGAGTGATATGCTCATGACTTTGTTGCTGTGAGGATGAACGTCAGGGCCACGCACCTTATGGGGCCAGAGCAGGTGGGTATGTCTTAGAGGAGCTCAGGCCCCCAGGCCTTGGCCTTGGTGTCAGAGGCCTCGTGTAGCCTGTCAGGACCGACTCAAGACAGAATGTGGAGCAACAGTTTGGCCACCTTTGCTTTACATGGGACTCCAATTGGTTGCCTAAGGGTTTACAAGTCACATTTCATCTGTGAGTATTTCCAGTTTAAAAACAAGATACACTTGTAAACATTTTGATTTTTTTTTAACTTGTAAATGTTTTTAATCACTGCATTAATTGCCCCCAGGCATGACTTTGGTAACTGTTCCGGTGACGTGTCTGGCATTTGCTTCCATAATCTGCCACGGATAATTCTGGGCAGAGATCTGAGTTTCCACTTCAGATGATGCCCTTGAAGTGGAAAAGATAGGAATGTTTTTAAGACTCTCAATCTGTGTTGCCAGACTATTTTCCTGAAAAGTTAGCCCGTTCCCACTCCAGGGTCTGTTTTTGAAGTATGTGTTCTGTTTCTCTGATTTAATTATTGGATTTTTCAATGTAGTTTTAACATCTGATGTGCTAGCCTCCCTTCATTTCTTTTTTCATAAGTATTTAAGTGCTTTTCACCTGTTTATTCTTCTCAGTAGAACTCTGGTATAATTTTATTATTAATATCCTTGAGATTTTGATTGAAATGTAGGTAAACCTAGAATTAATTTGGGAAGTCCTTACATCTTTACCCCTTCCAGACCTCCATGTGGTCTGTCTCTCCCTTTTTTTTTTTTTTTAAGGTTTTATTTTGGGGGTGCCTGGGTGGCACAGTTGGTTAAGCATCCCACTCTTGGTTTTGGCTCAGGTCGTGATCTTAGGGTCGTGAGATCAAGCCCCGTGTCAGGCTCCTTGCTCAGCATGGAGTCTACTTGGGATTCTCATTCCCTCTCCCTCTGCCCCTCCTGCTCATGCTCCTCTCCCCACACTCTAAAATAAATAAATAAAATTTTTAAAAAATATTTATTTTTTTAAAGATTCTATTTATTCATTCGAGACCCAGATAGAGAGAGAGAGAGCGAGCATGAGCAGGGGGAGAGGCAGAGGGAGAAGCAGACTCCCCGCTGAGCCAGGAGCCGGACGTGGGGCTTGATCCCAGGACCCTGGGATCATGACCTGAGCCGAAGGCAGACGCTTAACCATCTGAGCCACCCAGGCACCCCAGAAAAAGATTTTATTTTTAAGTAATATCTACACCCAACTTGGGGCTCGAACTCACAACCCCGAGGTCAAGAGTTGCATACTCTACCAACTAAGCCAGCCAGGCACCCCATCTCTCTCTTCATTCAAGACTTCCCTTATGCTGAGTCGAGTTTTGTAGTTTTGTTCGTTTCTTTTGTAGTTTTTCTTCTGACTCTTATGCATTTCTTAAGATTATTCCCGAGTATTTTTTGGTTATATTTTATTTTTGCTCTTGTGACTGGAATCTTTTCTATAATTTTTGACTGGTAATGGCTGGTATGTAATTTTTAAAATTTATTTGCATGCTTATTCTCTTATCCAGATTCCCTACAAATCTCTGTACGTTGGGTAAGGGGTAAGATCCTCTCAGATGTGCTAAGATTCTGTGATCAGCACATAAGGATAAGTGGTCTCTTTCTTTCTAACAGTTATAGCCTGGTATCTGTGTACGTACTGTATTGAACTGCTCAGAAAACCCTATGGGATGTTCGAGGCGCTGGTCCAGACGGTCCCTATAATGTTTTGGCATTTGTTTTTTTTTTCAAGAATTTTTTAGAGAGAGAGGGAGTGTGAGCCGGGGAGGGGAGGAGCAGAAGGAGAGGGAGAGAGAATCTCAAACAGACTCCCCGCTGAGCTCAGTACCACGACCCTGACATCATGACCTGAGCCGAAATCAAGAATGGGACATTGAACTGACTGAGCCTCCCAGGCGCCCGGATAATCCCTATAATGTTGAGGAAGCAGCTCTCTGTCCTCGTTTTCCAGAACTCATATTAGGAACGGGAGCTGTATTTTATTTAACATCCGTTCTTCAGTTGTTGAGGTGTTTACATCATCTGCTTTTAACTTCCCCCTTTGCCTTGTTGATATCACTATTCCCCAGTTAATTGATCGCCTAATACCAAGCTCTCCCGGCATAGATTTTTCTTGACTGCGGTGCAGCGGACTTTGAGTGTACTGTCAAATCCTATCTGCTAGTGTTTTATTTGGAATTTGGCAGTTATTTTCCTAGGAAGATCAGTTTTCCTCAGGGTGTGTGGTCAGGCTTGGAAATGAGGGTTTCACTGACTCCAGCAAGTGAATTGCATTGGGTTCCTCTGTCCTTTGTGGTGCTTTAGAGCAGACTACAGAGGAAGAGACGCTTACCCATTCTTTGCTGAAGAGACAGAGTGCCCTAAAGGGAGGTTGGTATCAGGCCCTGCCACGCTAATGCCATATTCTATCATGCAGCCTTTTATCCTCTCCTTGGGAAGGAAACACAACTCTTTCATTTGGTATTGGCAACCACAGTAAGTTTTTTAAATGGCACGCGGTTCATTCTCTCCTAGTCTTCCTTTGCTTTAGAACAAACCAATCTAATTTGTAATAAGCTTACCCTTATCCTAGAATATGCACATGTCTCCCTTTTATCTTCCTGCTTTGTCCCACGTTATCTGTCTTCCTCCCTCATTTCATTTCTCCCACAGAGGACTGATGTCGGTGGGATTTGCAGAAACATCCCCCTCTTGCACGCCCCTTCAGTTGTGTTGCGGGCGGGCAGAGAGGATCTCCTCTCCCCAGGGCCCTGTCCCTACATGGCAGGTCTTAGGAACCAAGTATACACTGTGGCATGGCAGGATCCCCAACAGGACACACGCTAGAGCACCGGGATAGAAATTAGCCCATTCCAAACCTCGCGCCATGATTTTTCCAACCCGTCACACACAGCTTTTGTGAGCTGTAGCGTAGTGAGTCGGTAGAGATTGAATGGCAGTGTTTCATTCAGTCGGGTTTATTGAGCACGTATTTTATGTGCCAGGCTCTGTTCTGGGCCTTTGTGGGAGAACTGGGGCGGGGGGGGGGGGGCGGTCTTCCCTCAAGTTTTACAAATTCGTAGCAACTAATTTTGTTTTTTTTTTAATTCGAGGAAGTAATGGAAATCCTTTGTCTTGTGGCTCTCCACATGTGTATGTGTGACAGCCTCTGAATGAGCCGCAGGGTCCATGACAGAGTCAACTGAGGAGCCCCACGCACCTGGTGTGGCACCCTGGTCATTAAGTCACAGGTGCGGGTCAGGTGCCCTCAGAAGAGAATGGAGACGTGACTCCTTCCTGCCTCTCCAAGAGCTAAAGAGGCCCGGTGTCTCAAGGTGCGGGGAGTCCTTTGCAGACAGAAGCACTGTATTGCGAGGAACATCGTTATTGTCATCCCACACTGTCAGTCATTGTCGATGCAGGGCTTTCGACAGTTTTTACACACATTTCATTTGTTCTAGAAAACTTCGCTTTCATGTAGCTTCTGGTTTCATTCCCGTGTCTTCAACAGATAACTCAGAATGGCTATAAAGGGAAGACGGTGAGGGTGGAATGTTCAGAAACTGCCATTTTCTGGAATTCCCTAGAGGAGCAGATCTTCACAGAAGAGATTCTCCCCCAAAGAGCAGCAGAATTGGGATCTGTCTTCTAGGGGAGATTGGGAGTCCTGTGGGCAAAATGGCCATCACTGCTGTGGATAGAAAGAAAACATTTCAGAGAAGCTGAATAGTCCCCTCCCAATCTCTTAAAGAGTCAGTGGAGACCTTCAGTAAGAAACAGAACCAACGTCTTGGCAGTTGGCAAACTGCAACAGGATGAGGAAATCTTTTTTCCTTCCTGAAGTTTTGGATCTGAGAAGCTCAAGGCACCACGTCTGAATCCACACAGTTAACTTTTGTGTACCATAATAGAGTATTGTGCTCCCCAGCTGAGGGTGTTAGCTGCTCCTTAGGAAATTTTGTGTGTTTGGAGTCACTGTTACTGTTTCCAGACAAAGGACACAAGGTTTCCTTTGTTGGTGGACAGTAAAAGAGCAGAAAATCACCGGACAGGGAGCTTCTCGGTGGTACTCTGGTTGGAGGCATAATTTCATCATCGTCAGAAATGACCTTCCTAATAGACAACAGCGTGGATGGATCCCAGGGGGATTATGCTGAGTGGAAAAAAGTCAGTCTCCAAAGGTTATATACTCTATGATTCCATTTATGTAACATTCTTGCAATAACCAAATTATAGAGATAGAAAACACATTAGTGGTCGCCAGGGCTTAGGGACTGGGCAGAGGGGGCGGTGGCCATATAGAGGGGACCACGAGGAGCCTAGTGGTGGCCGAGCAGCCCTGGATCTTGACTGTGGCGAAGGTTACGTGAAGCTGCCCACTCGTCGTGCTAGTGCTTATAACAACTGATGAGATCTGTGTAAGCTCTGTGGATTGTACCCTTCTCAGTGTCCTGGTTTACATGTGACCACGGGGGGAGGCAGGAAGAGGGGTCACATTTCTTTATGACCTCCTGTGAACGTTTCTGTTTTTCCGGCCACTCTTATGGCTGTGCGGCGATTCTTTTCTTTCTGGATTCCAGGCTTTACCTCGTGGGAGCTCCGGGTCTCCCATCAGCACCGTAATTGTGAGGTGACAGCAAGGGGGACCCCATGCCCCCCTCCAGGCATTCGGAACAGACATGTAATCCTGAAGCATCAGGCTGCCGCCACGAATCCATTTTTCTTCGTAAAATGAAAACGGCTGCAAAATAGCATAGCTTAGCGTTTTGCTATACATATGCGCTGTATCCCTTAATTTCAACACAATTACACATGAGGGGGTGTGTGTGCGACCATTGTAGAGGAGAAGAAGTTCTCACTGACGTTCTGATGGCGTTTTCCGTACAAATATGTGTGCAGCATCAGTGTTGTTAGCTCAAAATAATGTCAGTGGAATTCCTTCAGTGGATAAAGGCTAAAATGAACTGGCATCCCATCCTATCCGTTTTCTTGGAATCACCAGGGCTGGATGAGGCTCAGCGGGCCTCAGAGGCCATGGAGTCCCCAAGTCCAACCTTGTGTGTGTGAGCGCAGGGGTGAGGGGTGGAGCAGGTCTGATGGTGGCCAGCAAGAGAAGCTGCCCACCCCAGCACCCACTCCCGGGCACCCAGGTGGCGTGGTGACCTCCCGAGCTCTCAGAGCATGAGAGAGGCTTGTGTGGGTTGTTGCGGTCATTTCAAAGGAAGGTCAGCGACAACGCTTTCCCAGAGGAGAGGCAGGAGGGGCGTGGGCCACAGGCGACAGCCGGCCCTGCGCAGTGGCCTTGCGTGCCAGGGCTCTGGCACGTCTCAGCCCGTGTGCGGACTTTCTCCAGGTGTTGCCCAAAGGCCAGCTCTCGACCTGGCGTGTGTCCTGGAAAGAAACCATCCTATTTGCTGTGCAAACGTTAGGTCTTTGTACTTCCCTAAAGAGTAGGGAGGCAAAAACACCGCGGAGAACCCACAGCCGTGAGTTTCTGTCCCGCTGCGCTGAGCAGGGTGGCCCCACTCCCATCTGTGTGGAAACTCTGGTGGGGACCCAGGCTGCTCCAGGAAGGCCGGGCTTCCTCATTTTTTTTTTTTTTTTAAGTGGAATTTGCAACAGCTTCTGCCCAGAACATTTGTGTCCAAGGCCCTTTCATCTCCCAGGCATCCTGTACGACGACCACACGGAGGTTCTGGAATCCTTCCCACTGCAGCTGGGTCACAGGACCAGCCATACGGGGCGAGCCTGCTAAAGTAACGAAATGATCATCTCCCTTCCGTGACCTCTGTCTTGTATTTAGACATGAGTCTTAATAGTACCCCTTCTGAGGAACGAGCAGGAAGCTCCTTTCGTCTCCTGCCAAACGGCCCATCTGTTAGCGGTAGGGGGAGGTCCGTCAGTAAGTGCTGGAAGCCCAGGGCACAGGGGCCAGCAGGGCCCCAGGAATACATCTCTGACACCACTTGATCCACAGACGCGGACGGGCCTTCCCTCCCCTCAGACTGACCAGCAGCCCAAGCTTACAGCGAGAGCACCAGAGAGAAAAACGTAGAGTGTGCAACACCTACATCTGTGAAACTACCACAGGGATCAAGACAGAGGTGCTGCTCAGAGTGGGCCGCGGACGCGAGGCCAGTCCAGGAACTGGCTGTAGCAGTCTGCCAGCGACATAAACAGCTGGAGCTTAGAACGCAGACCAGCTGTGTCACTGAGCGCGCATCCGAGAGGGGCTGACCGGTTTTTGGGCAGCAAAACTGTCAGGAAAGCAGTGTGCCCATCACCTTCCGGCCTGTGCTTCCACGCATTGCAGACGGCCACTTTGAGCAGCTTCGTGGAGTAGCCTGGGTTGGTCCTGAAACCATCCCTAGTACGATATGGTGTAAAAGAAACATCACAAACCGACAGGGAAGAGGAGGTTTACGCTCCAAATTAGGTTTGGAAAATTGACCATGTGATGCTCCTAAACTTTAAGATTTTATTTATTGGAGAGAGAGCAAGCTGGGGGTGGAGGGGTGGGAAGGAGAAGGGGCAGCGGGAGAAACAGGCTTCCTGCTGAGCAGGGAGCCTGATGGCGGGGCTCGATCCCAGGACCCTGGAACCATGAACTGGGCTGAAGGCAGACACTTAACCGACTGAGCCACCTGGGCGCCCCGAATGCTCCTTCACTTTACACACAAATTGAAGTAGAGCTGGATTCAAAAGTGAAAACGGGGAACAAAATGTAACCTTCCAAAGAAACCAGAAGAAAAATATTGAACCCATCTCCCAGTGTGGGAAAACTTGAGTTCAAATATCCTTTCAAATTACCAAAGTAATAAATGCTTTTTGTAGAGAATTGATAAAGCATTAAAAGAAAGAGTTACCTATGCTCCCACCTCCTGGATAGAATCACCACTGCTCTTCTGCTTTATTTCCTCTGACCTTTTATCTGTTCATAGAAATATTTAATAAAACTGGAATCATGCGATACATACTATTGTGTATCATCCTTTTCCATGAAATTAATTATTTTAAAATAATGAAACAAAGGGAATACGAAGCTACATATATAGCATGATCTTGGTGGTAGTGGTTTGGTTTGGTGGGGTTGGTTTATATACTATTCATTAAATACATTACATTACTATTCTTCAAAATCAAGTTTAGGGGCGCCTGGGTGGCTTAGTCGGTTAAGCGTCCGACTCTTGATTTCAGCTCAGGTCATGATCTCAGGGTCGTGGGATCAAGCCCCACGTGGAATCTGCTTGAGATTCTCTCTCTCCCTCTGCTCACTCTTTCTCTCTCAAAATAAATAAATAAAATCCTTAAAAAAAAAAAATCAGAAGTTTAAAAAGTGCTGTGCAGATGAACATGATTTTCTTCTCTCTAGTCTGACCTTTTACAAATTCTCTGCAAGGAGCATGCATTACTTTTGCCCTCAAGGAAAATAAAACATTGTCAGTCCAGGGCGCCTGGGTGGCTCAGTTGGTTAGGCGACTGCCTTCGGCTCAGGTCCTGATCCTGGAGTCCCGGGATCGAGTCCCGCATCGGGCTCCCTGCTCAGCGAGGAGCCTGCTTCTCCCTCTGACCCTCCCCCCTCTCATGTGCTCTCTCTCTCTCATTCTCTCTCTCAGATAAATAAAATCTTTAAAAAAAAAAAAAAAAAACCAACATTGTCAGTCCAGCCCAGTGTTCCAGGCACTGGTGTTGGTGGGGTTCATTCCGTCCATCTGGCAAGTTGGCCTCAGACCACCCCTGAGGCATGGGCCCGTCCCTCAAATGCATCTCCTGGGCTCAGTGCTAATAGTAAGGAGGAGGTGTGCAAGGGCCACCCCCCTCCGGCACCCCTGGACAAGCCATCCACAGCGCGAAGGCCCTGCAGCGGCCACAGCTCCACCCCAGCCACGTTCACTGCCCCCCAGGGCCCTCCTCTGGGAGGATGAGGAGCCAGGGGGGCTATGGCCATGCTGGTAGCACCCCAGGCTCTGCTTTCTGATGTGTGTATTTCCTGCACGTTTGGGGGCATCTCTTGCGCTCATGAGATCGGCAGAGGCTTTGCAGTCAAAGCTTTTCCGGCGAGTAGCCCTACCTTGGCTGCAGTCCCCGGACAGCCCTGTGGGCACTGAGCCCGGCCGCCTCGGCTTTGGGGTTACAGCATGAAGCACTCTAGGACGCAAGACTGGGGGGAATTTCCTTTCTCACTGCTTCCTCGCGTTTGACCCATCCTGAGCCAAGGCCAGCTCTTTCCAATTCAGTCATTGGCAGGAGCCCCTCTCGAGGAGAAGTGTAGCGTGAAGGCTGAGATCCTTCTGAGAAGGTGGAGAAGGAGCACCCAGCCGTTCTCGGCATGTTGGCTCCAGTGATCATGAGTAAAAGGACCGGGTAGGAGGCCCTCGCAGACCACAAGTATTCACAGGCAGGAAAGGAAGTGAGCACGGCTCATAATTTTGGGATCCGCTCTCAGGAGCACAAAGGCGTTCCTTCAGCAACAGAACTGCAGAGACCAAGGAAAATCAGCAGCCTTGTTTTTTCCAAATGCACACTTTATGTATTTATTCAACAGAGAGCGAGAGAGCACAAGCAGGGGGAACAGTAAAGGGAGAGGGAGAAGCAGACTTCCTGCTGAGTAGGGAGCCCGATGCGGGGCTCGATCCCAGGACCCTGGGATCATGATCTGAGCAGAGGGTAGTTGCTTAACCAAATGAGCCACCCAGGGACCCCTGGAACTTGTTTTTTTTTTAAGGTTTTATTTATTTATTTTTTTGAGAGAAAGGGAGAGAGCACGCGTGGGGGGAGGGGCAGAGGGAGAAGCAGACTCCCCGCTGAGCAGGGAGCCCGATGCGGGGCTCGATCCCAGGACCCTGGGATGATGACCCGGGCCGAAGGCAGACGCTTAACCGACTGAGCCACCCAGGCGCCCTTGTAAATGCACACTTTAGAACAAAGTGTCCATCCATCTGTACAGCTCTGGGTACTATTTAAAAAGGGGGGGGCTACCTATCAGCCCAGGATGATAAGCCAGGCCAAAGTAAGTGGGGGGGCCCCCGGTAAGCTGTGTAAAGCCGAGGTGCGGCCTCAGGCAGCTCCAAGCCAGGCTGCATTGGGGTGAAAGCTGTGTACCCTGCTCCCATGAGCCTTGGGTGTGCCCCATGACTCTCTGTGCCTTGACGTTGCAGGCCTGGCGCAGGTGCCCGGGAAGCTGTGTGCCCACTATGCCTGGGACGCCGGTGTGCTGCTTCAGGCGTGGCCGGCCGTGGACCCGCAGTTCCTCCAGCAGCCCGACGTGGTGGAGATGGCCGTCCTGGTGAGTGTCTCCTGCAGCCCCAGAGCCGGAGGTGGACCTGACCGGGGCAGGTGGTCGGGCCTTTCTGGCCCACCCGGCCTGACTCGGCCTGACCATCCCGCCTGTCTTACACTTTAGCTTTGAGGTCACCACACACCACGAGCTTGTGAGCATCAGGCGCTCACGGCCCTCAAGGGATGAGAAGGTGGACCACGTAACCCTGTCCTGCTTTATAGGTTCTGATCGCCTTGACCTCCTGCGGTGTCGCAGTCTCCTCGGCGGCTCCTGGTTCATTTAGGGAGGAGGGTGATGGTGAGCAGGTTGGCAGAGTAGCAACACCTCCCCGAGAAAGCTATTTCAGAAAGGCTACGTAACATTTCTTTCTTCTTTTCTTTTCTTTTTTGGTAAATTGCATCATTGTAGATACATAAAAGTAGTTTTTTATTTCAACCTTTTACAGAGCAAATAACTCAGATAGTTTATCCTGTATGTAATTTTTACATATTTAATGTGTTTGTTCTGAAACACATTATAAGGAATATTTAATGCTGATGTGGCTGAAGAGGGAAAGAGGAACAGGGGGGGCTCTTGGCACGTCTCTGAACCACACGTGGGGGCAGGTCATTCACATCCAAGATTTCATTACGCTCTTATCACTCTGTCAAATAGGCATTTCCATTCTCATTGATTTCAGTTGAGAAATCAGGCTCGGAGAAGTTGGTCACCTTGCCCAAGTTTATTTGCTCGTTCATCAGTAATGATCGAGTTACCTGCTGTGGGCGAGGCACAGTGGTCGGCTCTGGGGGTACAAAACCAACGGGACAGCAGGGTCCCTGCCCTGGTGGAGCTGAAAGCCGAGTGGGAGAGATCGGGAAAAGGAAAGAAAAATAAATAAAATCACTGCAAATGGTGAAAAGGGCCAGGAACACACCACCCAGGAGCTGAGGGAGAGCCCAGCCTCACAGGGGCCCAGTCGTCCAGGCCCCAGCTCTTCTGCATCTGTGCAAACCGTGGGCCCAACCAGCAGGTCGGTGTTTGGAAAGACAGCTCCGTGCAGGAGACCCAGGCTCTTCCTAGCCACTTTGTCTCCACACCACCTCTCCTGGCACCTAGATCCCCCCAACCCCACTTTGCTTCCCCCACGGAGGGGAGGACGTGGGCCTGCCCTGGTGGGCTTCTTTCCCAAAGCCTCAAAACCGAAAATAGCCTTGTGGCACAGAGAAGTTTCTTTACCCTAAGTAATGTTTATAAGAAATAATCCCACGTACCCATGAGAACTTGTCCTCAGCACGAAGAAGTGCCAAACTTGAGAAACCGAAGTTTGAGTCTATACAATACCATTCCACTTTAATCACTGTAGAAAAGACATCTAGTTCTGGTCGGTCATTGGTAAAATGGTTTTAAATTATCGCGGGAGTGAAAACCCAAAGCTTGAGATGTGAGTAGGACTCCCTGCAGGTTCACCCAACTGGAGAACTTCCGACTCAGGGCACCGTGCCACGTGGCGGAACTTCCGTGGAGGCCTGTGTTCTGTGTCCGTGTGACCTCAGTTGGTGCCCTGGCCCGAAATAGCAGATGCGGTGACAGTCAGTGTCATTCAGCATGGTTCAGGCCCGCCGTGCCCGTGGTATGCAGGGCTGGGCCCAACACCGGGGATCCCCAGCCCAGAGGCACCGCCTTAGCTTCCAGCAGCTCAGTGCGCAGGAGGGACCGTCTTAAGGGGCCCACGACTGCCACGCACACAGGGAGTTTCTGTAGCCTCCAGGTTAAGGCATAGAGCTTGGGAGTGAGACCATCCTGCTTGGAAGTCTTCGTGTTACAGAATACTTCTGTAGGCCTCTGTTTTCTCAACGACGAAAGGGGGCGAACTCAGTGCCTAGCTTTGCCCGTTGTGAAAAGAATTAGATTAGATAATGCCAGGAACTGCTTAGCCCGCTTCTGGACACACTAATGACAAAACCCATTAACAAGTAGTGAGCGCCGACTAAGGGCTGGGTGCTGCCCTAAGATCTTTCCAGATACTGACTCGTTTACCCTGCACGACAGCCCTGGGAGTGGGCCCTGGTCTACCCACGTCACAGACGAGGCCGCTATGTGACCCAAGTCCATTTTACAGGTGAGGGAACGGCAACAGAAGGGGGCCCAACCCCCGGGGGACATGGCAGGTGCTGCTAGCTGCTGGTGTGGACATCACTGCTTCTGGCAGTCGGGCATGGCTGCAAGGGGGCGTGGGGCCTGGGCTCGAAAGAGGAGCAGTGTTTCCCTGGTGGAAGAGGATGCTGATTGCCGGGAGCAAAGGCAGAGAAAGCGCTCAGTGATGTCAGGCCTGTGAGCCGTGGAGAGGCTAAAACATAGGCATAGGCCAGGCACCGCTGGGGAGAAGGCCAGGCTCCAGCCCCGAGAGGGTTGGGGGCTGGCAGGGCATCTGATCAGGGGGAGGAGAGGACCCAGGAGGTTCTTCTGTCTCCACCACTTGCTGGGTGAAGTGGCTTCACCTCGTGTGCCTCGGCTTCCCCGTCTGTAAAATGGGCACAGAGTGGTCATGCATGTCCCTCACGGGGCTGTGGGAGGAGAAACGGGTTGGCTTAGGTGGATTGTGTGGCTCAGCACCTGGCACGGAGCGAGAACTTAGTGGGAGCTTTCATTGTTCCTAGCTATCACATGTCGCTGGGTGGCCATGGGTGGGACAGGGGCAGTGCTCACGGCCAGGGGCCCGTGAGGCAGCAGTTGGAAAAGTCTGGGAGAATGATGCTGAGGCCCTGGACCGAGGCTGTGAGTAATGAGGGAAGGTGGCAAAAATGGAAGTTTGCAGGGCCACCAAATGGGGACTGGAAGACTTTTCTCAAGTCAAATGGCCACTATTTGAGATGATTTGAAAGAACTGCTTCCCCTTTAGGCCCCTGAAGGCCAGGTCCAGTGTGGAATCCCACCTGGGCTTCTGTTGTCCATTTAACTGTTGCCTCGTACCAGGAGGTGGAGTGTGATGGAGACCCACTCACTCTGAAGGGACCGCCCTGGGTAAGGCAACTCAGGGGAGTCCCAGGAGCCAGAAGCCAGGAGAGGGTGCCCAGGGCCGCATGGGAAGGCCCATTGGGCTTCCTGGCCACATCCAGAGGTCACGAGCCCCACCCCTGCCCCAGCTGGGGTCAAGAATGACTCAGCTCCCTGGACAGGCCTCACCAGGGACAACTGAGGGCCAGCCCCCAGGCTCTAGGGAAGCACTTGGTCTAGAAGTATTTCGGGTCATGGTGCTGAGGCCATGTATCGAAGAGAACATCCCACACTGGCTCCTTCCATCCTGGCCGGGAGTCCCGACAAAGACCAGGGGACAAGGGGGTGTGGGGTGTAAGGCCTAGTGAGCTGGTCCCTTCAGACAGGTTTTCTCCCTCAACAATCCAGAGGGATCCATCCTTAAAGAAGAGAAAACTGAAGTCCGAGCCTAAGAGTCTGCACAAGAGCACGTGCTCTCTCCCCCAACACCCCACCGCGGCAAGTGGCCGGGGGAGCCCTAGCCCTGGGCCACTCTTCCCTGGGTGAGAACTGAGACTGGAGCCGTGACTCATGAACAAGAACCATTTCTGAGACTGCCGTGTTTGGGGCCCCCAGGACTTCATGAAGGGTGCAGCTTAGGTGTGACAGGATGGGAGATCTTTTCTGAGGTCTTAGTCAAAGCAAGCCCGCGGTCGTGAAAGAAGGCGGCTTCCAGTGGCTTAGAAACAAGATGGCAGGGGCGGGGAGCGAACAGCAGCCCTAGTCCCACAGCTTTAGGACACCAAACCCCTGCATTCGGGAGACTCACACTTTTTAGAACCATTTTCTAGAATATTTCAGGACACAATGTGTTACCGTCTTTGGCTCCCACCCAGTGACGTAGGTTGTTGATGCAAGAAAAATGCCCCTGAGTTCGACGTACATCTGAAAAAAAAATGAATGAGGGACACCTGATAGGCTTTGGTTGCAACCTGAGAAATTATTCCTGGTAACTTTTCATAATACGGAGTGAAAAAACCAGGAGCGTTAGTGAAAGTGTTCTCAGGGGAGCAGTGGGATGGAGGATTTGAAGCACGGCTGCTCAGAAGCCATGTGGGCCGTGAGAGCACCTCCCCTCCAAGCCGATATTGGTTCACATTTGCTGTGAAGCGTGTCCTTATTGAGCGGTACTCAGTGAATAGCCACTGACGTCTGGAACTGGACCGGCCCGTTCTCGGCAAGGCTGAGTTAAAGTGATGTGGGTCCAGTTTCCCAGTCCCCATGCTTGGGCGCTGCGTTCTGGAGTCCGGCCCCCGACAGGGAGGTTGCCTGCCTTCCCCAGGAGCCAGTCACCCCCCAAGACCTGGGTAAAATCCTCGGTGACACTCGCTGTGAGCGGAACTTCGACTCGATCCCCAATGACACAGCCGTCCCTCTCCCCCTGGAGGCCGCTGAGGGTTTTGACCTAACTTCCAGCAGGGACGCGCTCCAGGTGTGGTGCCCCATCCTCTCTCTCCCAGTCTGTGGTTTTCGGGCATTAATCCTGTCCTCCCTGCCCTCTGTCGTCTGGGGAAGCTGGTGCCGCATCTTCCTGCTTCCCACGGGCGTTGGTATGAGCCACCTGTCACCCTCAGGACTGTCCTCATTGTTTGTCTCGATTTTCTCCTCCTCAGATCAACAACAAAGCCTGCGGCAAGATCCCCGTGCCCCAGGGAGTCGCGCGGGACCAGGACAAAGTCCATGAGCTCGTCCTCCAAAGCGAGCTGGGTGTCCGGCTCTTGCAGGGGCGAAGCATCAAGAAGGCTTTCCTGTCCCCCAGAACGGCCCTCATCAACTTTCTGGTGCAGGACTGACTACAGGGGGTGCCCCTGAGGAAGGAGGAGTGTGCTGGCCCAGGGCAGGGAAGCGACCAACGTCTTGAATGTTTACCTTCGTGCTCAGTTGGGTGGGCTTGGGCAGTGCGGTAGGGCCCGGCGCAGGGGTGAGGGTGGGTGTGGGCGGAGGCGGAGGGCTCAGGCAGCTGCTGCAGGTGGAGGAAGCCAACTGAGGCATGTGAAGCCACCAGAGGAACTGCTGGGTGTCCCCTGGGTGTCTGCAGGAAGGCGAGAAGAGAAGCAAGTGAGAATGAGTGGGGCGCCTCTCGAGCAGCCTGGGAGCTCTGACTCCTAGAAATCGTACACCCAGGAACATGAGGGTAAACTGAGGACCCACACACCGCACAGGAGCAGCGTGGACAGCCAGTGTTGGACGGGTGACAGCCTGGGCATCGTGGCAGGTGGTCTCCTCGCTTTCACGCTGGACGGAGGAGCCATGTGGGTCATGTCCAAATATCCAGTATATGGCGTGGCCACTGCGGTCTGCAGAAGCTGCTCCGAACCCGAAGGCAGGCGGGGCCTGTCCCTCCGCAGTTGTCCCCACTGTGGGCCTGCGCGGATGCTGACACAGGGGCTCTTCCTAACCACTCCCTCGGGGTGTCAGTGTGCTGTGTAGTGACGCAGAACCACGCTGGTTCTGAGCTCAGCTGGAACCAGTCCGTTCCGGGGCGCACCGCAGCCCCGCGGGGAGGCTGCTCAGGTGGGCCCCAGATGGCCCCGCCTTGGGTGTGGCCCCAGAGCCAGGCATTCGCTCGAGCAAGCTCCCCGCGGCCGAGGGGGCTGGTGCCACCGGGCGCTGCCTCCGTGTTCAGGCCACCACCGCCTGGCTGCCCGGGAGGGGTCAGGACTGGACCCCCGTTGTCAGTGCATTAGAGTAATCTGGTTTTCTGTGAAGTCAGCAATTAGGTGCTCTTCCCAGAACTGGCCTGAGCCACTGATTAATACTTAATGGGGCAGTGGAGAAGAATTTAGCCATTCTGTGCTACTGAAAGGCTATGTGTTCTGATGCTGTTTTTCTGAAGTAGCCTCAGATGTGTCTATAGTCGAGCAGCTAACAGATGACTTTTTTTAACGCAATAAAATATGTGTCATGTGTGATCTTGGAATAGCCGCCATATTTCCCATTCTAGGAGTTAATCAGGAACAGATCGAGGTGTTCCATCATCATCAGGAGCACATGGAAAGTCATAAAGTGAGGTGCGTGGAGGACTTACAGAACGTGGTAGACAACCCTGGTTCAGGCTCGTTAGCCACAGGGGTTAAGTTATTGGATCTCAAATGTGGCTCAACTTGATATCATGCCTGGTCCCCATGCCCAGAAATTCTGATGTAATTGATCTAAGGTGTGTTTGGGCATCAGGGAACCTTACAAGCTGCACGGGTGAGTCTAATGGGCAGCAAAGTGTGAGAACCACTGGGTTAATTGATGGATTTGAACCGTAATGTCTAACTAGTCCTTCCTCTCCCTCTCTCCCGCCTCACTGGGATGAGTCTGGTGTGGGACCCAAGCATGAAGGAGCAGAGCTGGGAAAGACCAGGCCCAGAATGGGAGGCAGGGGCCAGAACTCTCCAGCAGGTACTTAAGATGCTCCCGGAGCCCACTTGGGTGTACACGGCCCCATTCCTTGTGGATTCAATATAAGCAAGTGGATGCGGATATTTGATATGGGGGGGAGCCACGAGTGCTTTTGCTTGATTGTCCCGTTTCTTCCTAAAGTAGCTGAGTGGCCTTGAGCCCATCAACACGTTAAGGGCAGGGAGCCCTTTATCTGCACGTAATCTGGCCAGAGCAATGGGCCATTAAAGCCTCAAGGCTACTGGACTAACCAGCCATGGCTTTGGAGAACTTTTTTTTTTTAAAACAGGAGCTCCTTGGTACTAGAGATGGTTGGTATAAAGAACAATGGAACAGAATGCTAATCCCTGGGGTTAGGGAGGTGGGGTGGGGAATGATCTCAATCCTTTATTAACTGCCTTGATTAGGTCAAAAACCAGACTCAACAAGTTCACTTGCATTATGTCATGTAACTCCCACAAAAACCCTACAGGGAAGGAATTATCCTCTCTTAAATACAAAGAAACCCAGGCTCTGAGTGTTCCGTGATTTGCTCAGTTTCCACAGCAGAAAAGTAGAACTGGGATCCAAACCCACATCTTCTGGCCTCCGAATCCCCTGATGCCACCCTGCCGTGTTGGCCCGGCCCCCCGCCCCTCTGTAATTGCCCGTCTTGGCCCGAAGTGCCACAGTCAGGAAACGGAGACGCTAGCCAAAAGTCAGCATTCTGAGCAAAGTCTGGCGTGCCCTCTCCTGTGAAGGCCTCACCTCTGTAAAGCCAGGGAGCCACGACACTGGCCTTGGTGCTGGCACAGGTGGTGGGTGCTGGTCTGAGAGCGCGGTGTGGGTTCCATAGGGCTGGAGGCAGAGGTCATTGCCAAATCGGTGGAACGCCCAGGTTCACGGGCGATGGCAGGGCGATGAGTGAAGAGAGTTTACACATAGGGAAAGCGGCGCCTGGGAAGCCCCACGGCAGGCAGATGCCCCTACAGTAGGTGCTAACTGTCAGCCAAGGAAAATGAAATTGATCTCTGAGCCCCTAAAACAATAAATGAGCTGAGCAGAGGCTTAGACATGCTTCAGCCCAACCTAATGACATGCACACCCCTGGGGAGCTGGTTAAGGAAGATAGGGTACAGCCAGTCAGTGGAAGACGAAGCAGCCAGCCAAAGATGGTTTATTTAAAAAAACCATGTAATATGACATTTTTCTCATGAATAAATCAGTATATTTACACAATGTGATCCTGACCGTAATTTTTTAAAAATTCCAACCGTTACAGAGAGAGAAGGAAATTTGCCCACAAATCATTGGTGGAGAGTCCTACAAGTAATTTTTTCCTTCTGTTTACTTTTTTTTTTTTTGCATATTCCAACTTGTATTGGCCATGTGGTATTTCAATAATGGGGGGAAGATATCAAAATGGACAATTTTGTGAAGATCCAAATGAACTAAAGGCCTGCCCCCCTTGATTTTTCTTTTTTCTTCCACAGTAGCAAGTTGCCCGTTGGGATGTGCCCCAACTAGGAAAACATAGGCTCTTTTTTGTATGCAGTAGAATCTAAAGAAGCAAAAAGCAGCCCCATAAAGCTGGTGTTTGCAGCCACTCGGTGTGGGAAGGTGTGCGACCCTCCTGAGCATCTCAGCCTCAAAATCTTGCAGCCCGAGGACAGAAGAAGAGGAGGTAACATTCCCTTCATGGAACTTTCCTGTCCTCGGTGGATAAACCAATATGGCAGCCAAGAGTGTGAGCTCCAGAGTCAGCCAGAGCAAGGTTCTGTGACTACGTGACCAAGTGACTATGTCACTTGAAACAGTGAACCTTTGTTTTCTCAACGATAAAACAGGAGTAAAAACCATGCCTTGGGGTATGAGGATAAAGTAAGAGAATGTGTGTAAAGCACGGGGCACATAGTCTCTCACTAAAAGAAAATGGCTCGTTATGAGTAATTTTGCCTGAGTAAAAATAGGCTAATGGTCTAGAATGGGATTATCTTTGGTCAGAACGAAGGGAACATTTAGAAAAATACGTATCCCAGGCCTGTTGAGGAAAAAGATTTCAGCAGTAAACTTGGAGGAATTTTAATCCCGTTGGGTAGAATCAGCCCTATTATTTGGTATTTTCACCTCCTGTCCTGAAACCTTTTTATTACCTGTGTCCATGATTCCACGCCTGCTGGTTAGTTTCTTGGAGCTTCATCTGGGTGACGGTGATCTCTCCTTGGTGCTGGGGACCCTCTTTTCCTTACGGGGTGGCCCAGGCCACAAACAGTCTGACAAGGATCTGGGAAGCTCCCAACCTTCTGGCCCCACGCTCACCATCCGCTTTTGTCCCAGGACACATGGGATTGTGACGTGGGAAAGAATGCAGCAAGGGACAAAAAGCCAAGAGCTGGAAACCATACGCGTGAGCCTAGCCTCAGCCCTTGGATCAAGTCTGATTTGGGTGGGGTGGCCTGCCTGTAGCACCCAAAGTAGAAGGTTGCCCGAGTGGCCTCTGTGCCCTTTCCTCTACAGCAGGTACTGGAAAGGGGAGCCTGTGATGTCCGGGGGGGCTTCTCGACTGAGTGGAGCTGCCATCATTCTTACTGTGTCCCCTGCCTTGGCTTGGAGTTTCCTGATCGGTGGCCTGAGGCTGCCAGGAGCAATGGCCCAGTGGTGTGAGCTGGAGGAGGTTGGGGGCCACATGGAAAAGTCCACCAGAGACCCTGGCGGGCCTTTCGTGGCCCAGGGGCCTCTTGGCCGGCCAGTGCTCAGACACGATGGCCTCCAAACCAAAAGTGGGGCATCAGAAGTTTCCATTGACAGGTGATTTGGGACCACAGGCCAAAGAGGGCATGGTTCCTGCACCAGCCGGCCTCTCCGCCGGCTGCCCCCCTTTGTCTTCCTCCTCCTGGGAGAGAAGGGAAGAGGCAGCTACGCTTACAGCGTCATCTTGTGCACCACACGCCATTGTAGGGACTTCGCCACTGCTCTGGCATTGTCACACCAAAGTGACAAAGTGGGAATTATGACCCACTTCCTACAAATCAGGAAAGAAGCCTAGAAATGTGCAGTGAACTCCCTAAGTTGTAGCACTAGGAACTGCTGGAGCCCGGACCAGCCCCCGGCCTCTGCTTCCTCCACAGCACCCACCTGCCTACCTGGGAGGCAGTACAGCTCGTTCTTGCTCTTTCTATCCGGAGAATTCTGAACTGGAGCTCTGGCAGGCGTGCGGCTCTGCGGATGTGTCCCTCCTTGCAGAAGGGGCTGGGCTTTTGTGAATTTTTTTGCACCTATCCACCGTTGGCTGCGGGTCACTTCTGGGGGGTGGGGGTGATAACTTCCTGGGCATCTGGGGGTGAAGGCACGCCCCTTGGCTCAGGGCAAGTCTCTGGAGAAGGGGCACAGCAGAGCCCTCAGCAGCCGGCCCGTGAAGGGGATCGATCGGTGTGGGTGCGCCCACGGCGACCATCACGGGGAGAGAAGGCGCCAGTCAGAGCCCGGGAAGCAGCGCGTCTGCAGGTGAGGAAGGCTCCAGAATAGCAGCCAGACTCCCAGGAGACGTGGAATGCGGGACGGAGTCTGAGCAAGCCCAGCCGCCTCTGGCCCACCCTGTGCCAATACGCCGTGTGGCCCTGGGCAGTGCCGCTGGCCTCGGGGCGGTGGGCGAGACCAACCGGGGGGGCCCTAGCATCCCCCTTCTGCTGCTGCTGAAACTGTGGCTCGAATGGGCTGAGACTTGCTTGAGCCCACGGCCAGTAAGTGATGAAGTATCTTG
>NC_058403.1:199737723-199741198 GCF_002201575.2 Neomonachus schauinslandi | reverse complement strand
CAAAATTCAGCTCAGGCCGTAAATCATCCAACGGATGAGCCCCGCCGCACCCTAGAGGTCAAGGGAAGGCACAGGGTAGGCCAAATGAGAAGAGTTTGCTCTCCCCTTCTTCCCTGGGAGACTGAGGAGCAGAAAACATCTGCTTCGTGGGCTGGGTGTCTGTCTGACACTCCAAGGTGGGCGGCTAAAGGCTCTCATCCAAGCTGATGAGTTTGGGGATTGGAATCTGGGATGACCAACAGCGAGCGAGGGGGGCATCCCCCGAGGGTGGATGGGCAGTGCTGGGAAGGGGAGAGCCTGGAACACGCAGGGAAGGAGGCCCCAGATCCAAGGGTGGGGCCCCTCCAGGCTTCCATCATATCTCTGGGCCCGCCCGCCTGGGGGAGGCGTGCGGCGATCATGAGGCCCTGAGGGGTAGGTGGTGGCCAGGCCTGCTGAAGTCACCCAGCTGGCTTGGGACCCAACACGTATGACTCACCTCCCCCAGCCTCAAGCCCAGAACTTGAATTCCCGTTCTTGTTGGGCCTCTGCAAGAGTGTTGCCTGGCCGGACACCCAGTACGTAGGAGCTACGGTCTGGCATCCCCCAGTATCAGCAACGATAACATCTGCCATTTATTGCAAACTGATTGTGTGGCAGGCCCCGTGCTAAGTGCTTTACCACGGGAGGGGTTCATCTCACACCCGAGAATACGGCATATTCTGACCCTGCTCACCACACCGCTTCCCAAAGGCCTTTATGCACCTCCTGGATTTTCTAAGACAGTCCTGGTTTTCTCTCCAATGGTCCCCAGGGTCCCCTAGAAACTATCCAGCCCACACTTCCTGATCTGTGGCCGGGAAGGTCGGCCCACTCTGGGTGCACAGCCGGGTGAGCATATCCCAGGTGTCCCAAGGCACCCAACTCAGCGAGTGCCCACCGAGGGGTCTGCGCTTTCTCTGAGCCTGGGACTGACCACTCCCAAGGGGCCATCACCTCTAGCAGACAGATGGAGCCTCCTTTGGGCCGCATCACTGGGTCCTAGAAGGGAGTCAACTTTGCTCAACCCCATATACTGCTAGGAAAATACCATGGAAGGAGGTGGGGAGACCTGGCCTGGGCAGGCCTCATGGCGGCTGAGGTCACCACCTTGCCCGGGTCATCCTTCCCACGAACAACAGAAGGACGTCATCCAGGATTACTGAACTTGGCCCGCCCCTAGCTCCTTCCAGAGGAGAACCCCCCCCATCACTGCAGCGGCACCCCCATGGGCTGCCCGTAGGACCGGGAGAGAACTGCGTCCTGGGCTGGGATTCCCCTAACTTGGACGGGGAGGTGACGGGGAGCGTGGAGAGGGTGTACTGCACACCGTGGGGTCGGTCGGGGAGGCAGGGCCACCCAAAGAGTGATGTCGTTCACTGCATCTGGCATGTCACTCATCAGGAAAAGGCAGGCTCCCCCTTCCACTAGAAACAGAGCCAGGCTGGGCCAGAGGGGCCTCGCTGTCAGTGGGCGGGACACCAGGGCGCCCGCTGGGCCGAAACAGGCGGGAGGAAGCAGCTGAGAAGCGGGGGCCTGAGCCAAGAGTCACCACGTATCTCCAGTATTAGTTATCAACTAACTTCTTAGTGGTCAGTTAACCTCTTAGTTTTCTTTTTTTAAATAAAGATTTTATTTATTTATTTGAGAGAGAGAGCAAGCAAGCACGAGTGGAGGGAAAGGGGAGAAAGAGAGGGAGAAGCAACGCCCCGCTGAGCAGGGAGCCCGATACGGGACTCGATCCCAGGACCCTGGGGCCATGACCTGAGCTGAAGGCAGACGCTCACTGACTGAGCCACCCAGGCGCCCCACGTCTTAGTTTTCTATTAATAGTTTGACTACTATTATGAACTGAATATTTATGTCCCCCCCAAATTTGTATGTTGAAGGCCTACCCCCCCCCAGAGTAATGATGCTAGGAGGCGGGCTTCTGGGAAGTGATGGGGTCTGATGGGGTCATGAGGGTGGGGCCCCCCGTGAGTGGCAGCAGTGCCCTCGGCGGAGTCTCAGAGAGCTCGCCCCCCCATGCCTGCTCTCTGGTCGGGGGGTGGGGGACACAAGTCAGCAGTCTGCAACCCCGGGAAGGGTGTGCACACCGGAGCTCGGCCACGGCGGCATCCCGGTCTCGGACTTCTGTTTCCAGAACCGTGAGGAATACATTTCCGTTTATAAGCCCCCCAGTCTGTGGGACTTTGTCACGGCAGCCGGCACAGAGCCAGCGAGGGCCATCTCCGTCCTCGGCAAACAAGCTGAGTCATCAGCAAACACCTTAGTGAACACAGTGGACCTCTCAGGTCCCCCCTTGGAGAATGTGCGAGACCTCTTCGTTACCAGTTACTTCATTATTGCCTGCACCACCTTCACTGTGCACGAACACCTGGCCTGCCTGCTAGTTCTCTTGCTTGTCTGCTCTTCATCTTTAGCAATAAAAAATTTTAGGTATCAGCTAACTGATAATGACAGTATAACGTCTAAACCCCTAAACCTCTGTGGTCTCACCCCAAACCTTCTCTCTCCTTCCCAGAAATCTCACCCTCTGGAGAAGGAGCAGGGGAGGAGCTCTGTTCCACGTGGCTCCAGCTTGATGGAGGCACCCGGGTTGATGCAGCTCGGTCAGGTTCAACTCCTGGCTTTCAAGGTCGCCCTGGACATTGACATCCAGCCTGCAGGGAAGGGGAGAGAGGGATGGCGTTTCCCAGGGAGGTTTTTACGTGCCTGGGCTGGAAGGGGCATGCGTCCCTTCCGTCCACTCCCTCCTGGCCTCCGGGGAGCTGGGAAGCGGGGTCCCGGCTGCAGCCGCTTCCTGGCCACCACCCTGCACGGGGAGAGGGGGGACCGAAGTATGTGGTGGGCAGCTAGCTGCCTCCTGCCACGGAGCAGTCTTCACCCCCAAACTCTTGCTCGTCGGTGTGCATCTTCCTGGTCTTCCGTATCCGCGAAGCCCTGGGCTTCCAGACCTCTCCCGAGTGACAACTGTTTGCCCTCTAAACCTGCGAAAGCTGCTAGCGTGCGCTCGCCGTCACGGACCCGTCCCCCCGCTGCCCTGCCGATGCCCGCTCTGCCCCCTGCCCGGGCCTCGCTCCGCGGAAGAGCGTGAAATCGCAGACGTGCGGCGCGCCGCCTTGCGCATGGCCGACTTTTACTGCAAAGCGTGGTTGCTTGGTCCCCGAGGCGCCCCCGGGAGACCCACACGTTGGTTCGTGGAGGCCATTTGGGATGTTTTGCTGGTTTGGAGGATGTGGGACATTTTGAAAGAGGGGAGAGGCCGGCTTCTCAGATGCCCTGCGGGGAACCCGGGAAATCCTTCAGATTCCTGCTTCTGAAGGGTCACGTCGTTCACTCAGCGTGGAAATGCGGCACGTGCCTGAGTGTGTGACTGTGTCTGGTTCTGGAGATTACGCCTCAGCCCCCGCCCCGCCTCCACCTCCACGCGCGCACACAGCACACACACCCCCCC